>NC_080671.1:122898432-122990432 GCF_030247195.1 Topomyia yanbarensis | reverse complement strand
CATGCTTTGGTTGAAGGTTGTCGGTGCCGGCGGGCGGGTCAGCCAGCTGAGTTTCCCGCGTTGCTTGCACCCACTAGACTAGTGCGCGCCGCGTCACAATCATTCATTCGTGTATGTACGGCGGGCAGCGGGACCGAGCGTCGTCGGTTAGGTCGGTATCTTTTTTGGCACTGCTTCAGAATAGTTTAGAGCTTCCACCCCGGCGGTTTGCGACTGGACCGGGAGACACACTTTTCACCGGCAGACTATAGCAGACATGTTGAAGCTATGCAGAGAACCGGCAGAGTTTTCCGAATCTGTAGGTTTTTGTCTGCTGGGCTGTATAACATTTTGTCTGTTACGCTTTACTGGCTCGGACGGAGGTTTTCTCTTTCGCCAACAAAAGTGTAGTGCTTCTTGTTCGAAGGAAATGTGCTTCTTGCAGAAACGAGATCACTGTGAGGAAAAGCGAATGGGAGGCCAATTTTCTTCGCAGGAGAATGGTTTTGCGGGGACAGTATAAACTTTGTTGGTTGACTGAAGGTAGGGTACTTGTTGGATTATATTCAAACAAGGTGCGAAATTTATTATTGTCTTAAATAGGCTGGTAAAATAATTTTCGTTCTATTTCTGTTTTACTTCATTTAATTCAAAGACGTAGTCAAACATTGAGGAAAGAATAGTATGATTTGGGGTTGTTTATGAACCAATATGTTTATTGATCTATGTCAGATTCACGACCAACATTTGAATTCCTTCCGAAACTATTTCTTGCATCTTTAAGCGAAGAATACATGACACGTATTTTTTATGGCTGTATTTTTTTGTTCTAATCTTCTCCGTCGATAGCAGTGATGATCTTCAAATAAGAGCCTTTCGAAATAAGCTTTTCAACGTTGGTTCTGGTTACCGCAAGTCCAAATTTTGGACGAAACATCCAACGAACTAAGAAATTTAAATGAATTTACTCCTTCACAAGTTATTCTTATAAAAAGAAAGGCCAACAGAACCAACACGCCAGTATGCTCTGAATTTATGCAGGAGCTTAATTTAACTCATTTAAGCGTAAAGAGGTTATTCAAGTAACCATAAGAATTAAGCTACTGCACAATATTGGCTATACATTTGCACTAATGTTGCATTGAAACTCCATTATTGCATTAACAATGCAATAAGGCTCAATATAAGCATCATTAATGCATACATGCACAGCCGAAATATAGCATTATCGCTTGCTCTGTATACGTATATAAAGCTGATATAAGGCGTACATTCTTTAAGGATCTTTAAAGCATGTATGCTTTTATGTGCATTTAGTTCCACTATATAGTAAATATAAAGCCGAAATAATGCTCTTATAATGCTATGGGTTTATTCGTTACGCAACTTTTCTTGAAGATTATATTCGGCATATTTCATTTCATTCGAACATATGCAATATAGCCTAGACAGCAAAAGCTGCGCACTTGCCGTGAGGGACGAGGCAAGGTACTTCTGTTCGAGACATACTAAAGTTAATTTTCATAAAACATTATTCATATCGTGTGAGAACGAAATCCCGATAAGGATATCAATTACAATGCAGTAGAAGGGAGTCAATTACTGTTCCTATCAGTATTTTTATATTTTGTTCATCATACCGAAAAGGAAACATAAAAAATCGTTGCAAAACCATATTGAGAAAAATGACAGTCAATTCAAGCTTTCTAGTAGCATAACATTTGTGCACTGGTGCTATACAATAGCATTAGTAATGCTGTCAATTTCTTCACAGTAATAGCACTATATTTCGCCTTTTCTGGCATTATAAGTTATATCAGGATATATGGCTTAGCGGCTCTTTAAAACTGCTTTATATGTAGATATAATGCAGATATTAGGCTACATTAAAATGCTTATTGGTCACTTGGGCAATAATTTGAAAGTATTAGAAGAAGCACGCGGGAAAGGTATTCAAAACCGACCCAGCGTCGTAGATTTGGACACAGAACTAAGCATATTAAGCCGATACAAAATAGAGATACTACTTCTCCACTTATACAAGAATTTTTTACCTCAGTCACTCGATCCTACGACCGTACGTAATCTTATGCATCAGTGGTTGGTGGTTCGGAAAAACGTTCAATGACTACTATGTCTCCAATTTCATATCCAAACAACGCTTCCTTTGCTGCTTTGTTTTGATCCAGATAACATCACTAAAGATAAATTGAAATTTTTGCTGCAATCAATGTTTCAATTGATGACTGCAATGCCAAATTCTACCTCCATATTGGAAGCATTTCAAACTGTGTGCGAATTTGTAAACCAAATTGTAAAGGGCTTAAAGATTAATATTGACTTTAACCTTCCGGCACTCGGGCCAAATTTTGTAACACGAACACTCGCGCGTTGTACTTTGTACAACACAGATAGTCTTTAGAATACCTCGTGGAGCAATAATTTCTTCTGCAAACTTGGGCAGTAGATAATGGTCTTTCGGATGGGCGAATGAATTTGACGGTATTCTACCGGCAGTCGGCGTTAGTGAGCATTATTTTTTTGATCAACTGTATCTAAAGTGTCTGATTTTTCAGCAGATATGTGCTTCGGCAATATTGTTCTGGTGATAAAAACCCGCGCGCATATTCCAAAGTCATGGATAAAAAAATTAGTTTAGTTGAGTAAGAAGAACGTGACTATTTAATGAACTTATTTTCAGAATATCGTTCATTTAGTCTTTCCCTTGGTGACATTCACCATTTTCGGTTTTAGTTCGAAAAAAAAGAGAACGACAGCCTTTCAAAGAATCAGGAAACTGAGATACAGTAAGTCGGAAAAATTACATACTCAAATCGACTAGCACCGCCTAGTGAAAGAATTCCATATTATTCTATTTACCACCTCGAAGGTTTTGAGCTCGTGCTAGACTTTGCCAAAAGTACTGACTCGCTAAAAAATCAGGAAATTGAGATATATTAAGTTGAACAACTGCTCACTAGCGCCGTCTAACGGTTAGTTTTCTGAAGCGTTATACTACCTCATAGGTTTTGATTTGCTTGGCAACTTCGTCGAAGATACTGACTTTCGAAAAAATCTAGATCTTAAGATGCAATAAGCTGGGAAAAATAACATGCTCACTGGTGCCACCCTGCGGCAGTATTTTATTTCAAACTATTTTATCTTCCATTGACTAGCTCTTGATCTTCTAAACAAGTTTGTCGAAGGAAGTAACCCTTCACATGATCGAGATCTTCTTCTAGATGCTATGTGAATTTTTGTTGTTGTGTTGGGCCATAGGCGATCTCTCTGAGCCGAGGTAGTGTGGCAAAGGGCGCATTGGCGATGGTCGTTTGGGTGTCGTTTTCGGAATCTTGGTGAAGGGTGGTTGTATTTGGGCGCAATGGGCCGTGGGAGACCTCCCCACAGTTTCTGCTAGTGCGGCAGGAGCCCGCGTTCTTTTGTTCGTGCTTTGACTACATCAAGTTATACTGGCTAGCATACTTCAGGAGGAATAGGAGGAGTGCTTCCACCCGAGCTGGGTTGTTGGCCAGGATACCTCGTATTGACCCGGTTAGGTCGTACTGTTGCCGTAGGCCATCCAGCTCCCGACAGTTGGAGAGCAGGTGCTCGACTGTGAGCCGGGTGTTGCATGAGGCGCATTCTGATGGAGGTACGTTAGACACGTTGTGCGTGTGGGTCATTGTGTGCCCCATGCGGAGCTGGTAAAGTATTTTTTGTTCTCTCTGGTTGGTCCAGATGTCGGTAGAGTCATTGACCTTTTGCGTATGGCCTCGGGATCTCCGCCAGAAGTTAGTGAATCCATGCTTAAGACTCGTGTTGAATTCTTTGTTGAGATTTCGGCTGAGAGCCCGGTTCGGGCTCTTATGCCGGAGAGAACTAAACGGTCGGCTCCTGATACTACCGTGGCCTGGGAACCAGCAGATTGTAACCAGTGGGCCTCGATGCATCCCGATTGCCTGAACGAACGGGTGCTTGGAGGTTGCGCTCTAGACGTCTCTCAGAACCGAGAGCGAGTTGGGGAATGTGACCATCGGTATGTCGGGGTTCTTTTGGTCATTACCACTGTAATGCCGTCAGCCTTGGAGCCGTTGGTGAAGATTTGGTTGTGCTAATTGCCGGTACTTTCTCGTTATACTGTTCGGGCGGTTGCCAACCTTTATAATACAAGCTAGGCTGTCCTCGATATTTGATCCGGTGTCATGCCAGGCCTGCGGTCTTACTAGGTGCAGCCGGGCGATGGGTGGGAGGGGTTTACCAGTAAACTCCTGGTGTATGTTGCTTGTGATGGTGAGCAGGAGGCATTCGTCTCCCGATGTCTTCTCTCGGAAACTTAATGCTCGTTTCAGAGCCACTCTGGCTGCTTCCCAGCGGCATGGTAATATTCCGAACTCTACAAAGGTTGCTTCGGCAGGGGTGCTCAGTAATAGTACGGAGGTTAACCGCACCGCTCCGTGGTATGGGGGTCCAATCATATTGGAGAGTCCGTCCATCGGTCCATGTCATCTCGATCTTCCAAAATATTCTATGGTGTATTAGGGATCTTCCGACGTTCAGTGCTGCTCAGCGGTTGTTCTTAGGGTACCGGGAGCCGGTCATGTGGACCAAGCGCTTTCTGCTCTCGCAGTCTTTATTCAGTCTTTGGAAATGCGGCATCATGGTTAATTTACGATCGAGGATGATCCCGACAACAACTGTTTTCATTTCGGGACCAAACTACGATGTTGTTGAGGCGTATTGGTCGGGCGTTGGCTGGGTGATTTGTACCGCAGCAAGGTATTATAGCGCACTTCTATGAAGCTATGTTAAAGCTGGTTGCGAGTGTCCGTCGGCCAACCGCATTGACGACCGCCTGGAGGGATATCCTTGTACGCGGGATGGTTGTCCCTAGGGCTACCAAGATGGTATCGTCCTCATATACGAATACGCGGCGAAAAACGAATTCACCCTTACAAAGAATAGGGGCACAACTAATACTGATCCTTGCGGCAGTCAGTTGGTCTCGCGGAACTCGTCGGATAGTGTGCCGTCTATGCAAACCCGGAAGCGGTGATAGGTTAGGTAGTTAGGTGAACACACCGAGCTTTCCCTGTATGCTCCATCGCTTTAGTTCTTGTAGTACACCTTCGCGCCAGATGGTGTTGTAGACTTTTACCACGTCGAGGATGGCGATGTCGGTGTGGAGCTTTCAGATCTTACCTTGTCCAATATTTCACCGAGGGAGCCTAGGTGGGCTCCACCCTAGTAACAATTTATGGTTTTATGGTAATTTTATAGCCACTCATACTTGTAGCTTGCTATAAAACTTGTAGCTTGCTATAAATCTTCAATTGTTACTTGGGCAGTGCCGAGTCTACTCCGAAAGGCATATTGACGTGGATCGAGACGTTTATGGTCTTCCAGCCACGTGATCAGCCGCCAGTTGGCCATCCTGTCCAGGGTCTTCGATGTGCATGACAGCAGACTGATTGGTCTGAAGTCACTAGGGGTACGAGTGCACTGACACTTTTTGGGGATGGGGACAACATTGGTCAGTTTCCATTCCGACCCTCTTTCCCAAATTGTGCTGAATGATTCTAGGAGGGCCTTTTCACCTCCGGTGGGGAGGTACCGCAACAACGGGTAGCCCACCCTGTCGGGGCCGTCGGACTTTCGTCGTGCAGTACTGAGGACGACGGTGAGTTCAGATCCGGTGAAAGGTTTATTGCACATGACTTTGGAGTCCAACGTTAAGGTGGTAGATGCGCCTTGGAGTCTTCTCATTCGTTGGGCGAATGAGTTATCGTAGTGTAGGTGCATTTCCTGGATGGCGAAGCAGTATGGCTCGAGGCGAGCGATGTTGTTTTGTAGGTCGCCGAGGTTGTTTCTCAACCCGTTGATGTTTCACTGCAGAGCGAGCGCAGAGCGTTCTGGTCCAGGGTTGTTTATCGAAGTACTAAAGGGGTTATGTTGTGAGCTGCCTGAAATGGGTTACGAGCCGTACGACTAGTTGGATGGGCTTTGGCTGGACTTACCCGGAGAGAAGCTGTACTAGCAGCCGCCGGTGGCTCGTCGGCAGAGGCCGCTACTTCTGCGGACGGGGCCAGTGCAGGGGGGGGGGGAAGGACTTTCTTCCGGAGTGTGCTGCTTCCTGTTTCGTATGTTTTTTCTGTTGCTGTTGATGTGTTGGTGTTGTCGTCGTTGAATGGTTAGCGAGGCGAATAAGAAGACTAAGAAGATTTGGCAGGACACTGATGACTTATGAGCATGTTAATAACAAAAAAATTAACTTTGAATGTCGGAATATATGGAATGAACTATAATATTTCAAATGTTTATTAATTTCGCATAATAGTTTATTTTTCATGCTTCACAATACAAATAATTTATTGAAAGGCTAGTCTACTTTACCCCACATTATTTCAAGTATCCCATTAGATCCCCCTATGATTTATATATGTATGAATAGGGTATTTCTTGCGGAATAACAAAAAAATAAATGTTAGTGAACTCGGGTGATTCGTAGTTATTCTGCCTATGCTCGACCCTCATTAACAGAAGGCAAAAATTAAGCCCGTACGATATTAAGCCTGTTCTAATGACCCTGCCACTTCTAGTTTTCCGATCTGTTTACTTCACATCCTTGCTCTCACTTGAGTACTATGGCTCTAAGTTTCATAACTTTCCCTACCCAGTAATCTCTAGCTAATTGAATGTCGTTAAAACGTAAAAAAGAAAATGTGACTAGCATAGTCGAAATAAAAAGCAAAAAAATAAACTTAGCTGCTACTAACTGCTACTCTACAAACCATAGCCCCTTAAAGTTTGCCCAAAAATACAAAAAAAAACAGGCATACATCCTAAAAACGAAGAAATAGTGAGTTGGTCTATTCCGCAAAAAGGTGTGTTTTGAAAGCATCTACAACTTTCTAGAACATCGAAAAACTGTAAAAAATCGAATAAAAAAGTTACAATAGAAAACACTTTTTAAAGGGGTATTCCGACATGTACTTCAATTTCACCCAATAACTTTTTTCGCTTAACAGATGGCCATTTCGTTACTTCAACCAAGTTTCATCAAATCATTTCGTCTACAAACTTTCCATACATGGCTATCAATTTTGGCAACAACTTGCAAAGTTATTTTTTTTATCTGCGTATGTACCCCCTTAAATCAAAATTTTCCAACATTATATTAAACTACTTAAAAAATAAAGAAACCTTTCCGAAGACATCAAAGTACCATAGCCAATAGTTTCGTCGCAAATATCAATGTCCGGCTTTTTTTTTGATTCCGTCCCACTGTGCGCCGTTTTCGTGCTCAAAATAATAGCGTCTAAACCGTTAACTTTAGAAGTACAGTTTGTTCGGAGAAGTTGTTATTCTTATGATTACGCATCCATAGGAATATACCGTTGAGTGAATAATGCACCTATAAGTGATATACGAAATTTATTTTCCGAGCTAATTAAGATAGAGACTTTGTGTCTTCAGCAAAGTTGTAGCAAATGTTACTACAAAAGAAATTGCTGAAGGTACCATATATCTAGCTTTAATAGTTTACAAGCTATGGAACATATTATATGAAAGACCCCTTAAAATGAAGCTGTTTGTCGTAGTGCGCTTGAATTTTTCATTTTATACCACTGCGATGGCATATTGTATTGAACATAACACTCGGGGAGAATCGTGTCGACTAACAATCGAGCCACTATATGAAAGTAAAAAGCTAGTACTTTCAGTATGTTATGATGTTGTTTGCTCCTTTCTGCTCCTTAACGAGTTATTTAAGGTGGAAGTTACCCCAAAAATATCGTAAAATTTGGAATTTCTTTTTAAATCAACAGTTAGGAAGTAACTATATTCGGCAAAAATATGTGTTTCAATATTGCAAACAACTTTGTGGAAGATTCCAAGCAGATAGGAGAATGTCTAAAAAAGTTATCATGAAAAAACTAATTTTAAGGGGTCTTCCATGTAATATGTTCCATAACTTGTAAACTATTGAAGCTACAGATATGGTGCCTTCAGCAATTTTTTTGCAGTAACATTTACTACAACTTTGCTGAAGACACAAAATCTCTACCTTAATTAGTTCGTAAAATAAATTTCGTATGTCACTTATAGGTGAATAAATCACTGAACAGTATACTCCTGTGGATGCGCAATCATAAGATCAACAACTTTTCCGAACAAACTATACTTCTAAAGTTAACGGTTTAGACGCTATTAATTTTGAGCTCGAAAACGACGTTTTAAAACACTGTGCAATGGGATGGTCAGACTCTCGCTTTTTAGTGTACAAGGAAACGTAGAAATTAGTCGTTTTCGGTGGCGTAGCGCTTTTTTGCATTATCGGAGCGTTCCTTAAAAGAATATTTTATTTTGTCCCCACATAATTTATAAGCAGGATATGTCGAGAGATCATGCGGAGTCTCTCTGCAGTAGGAAAACTTTTCATGATTTTCTCCGCATTTTCCACAGCGTGCCTTGTTTCTACAATAAATCACTATAGGCCCAATTTTTTGCAACAACGGCAGTTCATGCCTCGCGGCACAAAAAGGCGAACAGGTAGACTAGCTCCGTCCAAAAAAATCAAAGTTAGAAAGAGCAGATTCGGCAAAAGGTTCAAATTGAGGCTGATGGAAAATAAGTTGTGTTCATATTCTCCTTGATTTTTCCTGAACGCAATTGCTTAGAAGCAAAGGGTTCTTGAAGCAGCGAACCCCATAATTCGCGATTGAGGCTTCTGTTGGAGACTACACCATCAATCTCTACTTCTCGGGCGGGTACATAGATAAGATACTTCTTCGTACATTCGCATATATCACGCATATATCGACAATGTTAAATGGCTTATCTTTACCCTCATTCAAGTTTGTTATGAATATATGCCAAATTCGTGCCTGCTAATTTTTGCATGTATCAGGCAACTAGCAGTTGAGAAATTGGATTCTGAGATGATTATGACTTTCATTGGTTCAGTTGTCGATAAAAATACACTGCAAAAATAAATTCAGTTTGGACAAGGGAAATTTTTTTTCAAATAACTTTTTTTTCCTTAAAAGTGCTCAACTTGAATTTCATCAAAATCAAAGATGGGGTTTTTGTTCGACAAACGACAGTCTAGATCATTTTTATAAAAACAAAGTATGCAAACTGACTTTTTGTGACAAAGATCTCATGTACAAAAAGGAGTGTGTGTATCTTCGTCGCGAGCGGTTGACTCTCGTAGAGCTCTCTTCGAGTCGGTTAATTTTCATCATTTTCGGCACAGTTTACTGCCTCCCGGTTATCAAAAGTGTGAATAACGGTGCAATTTAACGACTATATAAAGTGAAGTGGCTTATAAAAGCATTTTTCGGCATATTTTCGACAGACGCGAGTGGTGACAGTTTGTGAAAATCGAATTCCGGCAAATGAAAAAATATCTTTTCCTCGCATTACGGGCCGTCGATTCCCAATGCAAGGACAATAAAAGTGCACAGAAAATGTCTAGAAACACAGTGTAAATTGTAAAAATAGTGAAAAATGGTTTTTCAGAGAAAAAAATTCCATCCGAAAAGTGAAAAAATATGGCAAACATATTCAAATAGTTGGCGTTTCACCAGCGTCTAGCGACTACCAGGTGTCGCCCCAAAATTCTTCGCCCGAAAAATAGATGGCAAACCAGCTCAGCTAATTTCGTCCGCGTCACTTGTCACCTATTTTTATTTAATGATTCATCGGCGGTGCTATCTTTGAAAATGAGCCGCCTTGGATATTCAACTGTTTTTTTTACTTTCTTATTTTATTGCAAATCAGTAGAGGTTTTGAATCTTTTATATTCGGGATTGCAGATATTTTGTCGCATGTAAATTTTGGGTGTCCGTTGATGTGATGGCGCTGTAAGGGAACACGTATCTGCCGGTCGGCAAACTAATTTCTATGTTTGCTTAGGGTTTGTTGTACCAACGGAGGAACTGATCCACAGAGCATTCAATGTGCTTAGGGAAAACACATGACCTTATTTGAGTGGAATGATGACTTCAATCATGTATAAGGTTTGAGAATTGACAATTGGCGAGAGGGATCGAGGACCGGTTGGCAATTACCTTCAGTTATGTTAGCACGAAGAATAAGTGTTTTGCTGTCATTTTCATTGGTTAGCTTTCAATTCTATCTCATGCCTCCACGCGAGTCTAAGTCTATTGATGACATTTGGTCCTTAGACCGGCGACGACTGGGAGCTATCAGCTTTCTGCTGATAGTAGCAGAATGAGAGTGTGCGAACAGATCTAGCCGAGAAAGCAATGCCGTAAAAGTTGTTCGGATATCAGCTCCAATAAGACTTTAATTTGACTAGTATCAATGATCGCGGATACGTACTGAAAATTTGCCTCGTCTGTTTTAATGAATCAAATTTCAAGTTCCGTTATTGGTAACAAGCCCGTCCATCAGGTTAACGATCCTCTGTATTTCCCTTCAATGTTCGATATAATCATTCGTATACGTGTATTTCACAAAACATCCGATATTAGAAATAGGAAACACTTTCGTTGATTTATAACATCTAGAGCTATCATAACTCTTTGTCTGTCTTTGTCATCACTCGGTAGTTTGTAACCCAAAAAATATATCGTAGAGAAGGAATAGCGAAGTTAGTCTAAATAATGTCGCAATAAATAGTGATCCGGTCCATTAAGCAGATAAGATTATCTTTTCTGGGCAATACTCCCACGATCGGCTGTGTGGAGTTGAAATTGCTTTTGTTTAGAAAACATAGGATACTCTCGGTAGCCGGCTACCCAGATTTTAAAAGAATAAAAAACTAAACAAGATCTTATTTTTCGAGCGATCGTGTTCTCGAAAACTAACTGAACTACAAACTAATAAACTGGAGCGAATCCTAGACTCTATTTTCTTTCAAACCACCAAATCCGCGACACCTATGGAAGAGTCTGATGAACCTTCTGTATAAGATTCCTCATTTTATTCAAACGATCGCCGGGTAAAATCAGCACCGACACGATAGAAACCACGAAAAATCGTTGCGTGATTGAATATTAATAAAAAATATAAGCAGTGCTCCTTATAGCCGGCTATCCGGAGTACAAGTTGCTTATTTTGCTAATCGTATTAATACAACAAATGATAAATTTCCCAAATTCTCGGCAGCCGGCTGCCCAGAGCAATTATTACATGATAACGCTATTGGCACACTTACTAACAACTCTCCCCTTCCCGTGATACATGTGGAGATGCAGAGGATTCCTCGGTCTCTAGTAGCAACATGTATCGGACTAACATTCCTTCCTTTCCCAGAAGATCTGCATTCGGACGTGGCCGGCGTCGGTATTGATCAGCATGCAGGGATCAGAATAGATTGTACAATGTGGCTCATCATGTTATTCCCAAGCATGTTGTTCCAATCAACATTTTGCAACCTAATTTGGTTCTGGTCAATAACGGAGTAGCAACTACGGGCGATCTCTTATGCTTATGCTTATGCTTATGCAAAGTTCTCATGTACAAAAAGTTTGATGAAAATCTGAGAGGGTGCCGCCAACTCTAAATACTATTTAGCGCGAAATTCGTCAAATGTGGTTTTAAACAATTTTCTCCTTTGGGGAGAAAAACAGTTTTTCGCTTAAATTTGTCATCACCAAGCAGCAATATAGCATAGTGAAATGACGGTAAAGCTCTCTTTAATTAACCACTTTTCTTAATTTCTTTTCGAAATAAAATATCTCAACAATTCCAAAATATTTTGAGGACTGAAATCGCCAAAATATTCCCACCAAGGTACATTGAACCAAAAAAAAATCAGATCAACTGACTGCTGTATAATATCAATTGAAAACAATTTCATATTCAGATTAAAATTTAGCTTAATAATTGAAATTGCACGCACATTGACAATTTCTCTTTGAAATTGATTTAGTAAAAATTGGACTCCAAGCAGGGCATTTAAAAAATAATTAAATGGCAATATATCTATTCGAAAATATCTCTAGTCATAAACGATCGTTCGCGATTGTCACAAATAAAAGAACAAAGGCACAAGCATAGTACCACTCCTTTCATTCTTTCATAAATGCTGATAATAATAGTCCAAAACTGAACAAAAGCAGCTCGAAAAGTGTTCATAAAATAATCATTTGAAACACAAACGTTCCAATTGTTTAAATACCGCTACCATTTCCAATTTCACTGTTTGGTGTCACCACCACCACTATCTTCGCCTCTATTACCCCCAACAATGCTTCTTCGTGACGTGGGAAAACTTTTACCGCGTCTTTCATTCGTCGCTCAAACAAGTAACTTCGCAGTCTTCGATAGTGCTCGAAGAGTTTATAATTGGAAAGCCTCTTGACGAAGAGTTTCCGCACTGTGTATACTCCCTTCTGCCCAGCGCAGATAGCACGGCGGATGAGAACTAGTTTTAATTATAGGATTAAACTACCATCCCACCACCGGTTAGTTTTCCTCTTCAATTTTAATTATGCCTTTAAGGTGCAATTATTTGACTTTACGTAGGAAGTTTTTGGAATTTTAATCAAATTTTTATCACTTAACCAGAATGAAAAGAAATTGGCGGGTGTTGGAGGGTCGGGTGCTGTAGGGGCTGAGGAAACCGGAAAATGCTGATGTCTTCTAAATGAGGAAAAAATGAGATGAGAATGGAAATGCTTCAACTTGCGGGCAAGTGTGCCAGCTTCTGCCAACGTTGCTGCTCCAGGTGAATGAAGATTTGCGGCTTGAAGGGTTCAGGTTGGGAAGAATGGGGCAAAACTTTCTGCGGTTATTTGAGTTATGAGGCTGAAATGAGTTCTCCTGTCTGCCGGTTTTGTGGTTATTCTCCAAAGGTAGCATGTGTATGAGTTCTATGGCGAAAATTTGTGTTTTTATGCATTCCGGTAAAAACGATGGCCGTCCCGGATACCGAGCGTCCTCTAGCTCTTCCTGATGAGATCCTTGCAGAGGGTGAGGAATTAAAAAATGAAAAGGTGTGGAATTAATCTTTCGTTGTGGGTTTCGTGCACGCTTTCGACGTGCAGCAACTTTTCCGAGCGAGATTGGAATGCTTTTTGCCAACCTTCCGACCAGCTTAGCTTACTATCATCGCACTTTGCAAACATCAGCACTCATTAGGATGCTTTCAGATTGAATGCTCGGAGCTATCTGAACTGGCGAAATTTGCATAGTTGACCTAACGACATTGTATGTACTCATAGTTTACGTCATCCTCGCGCTTTCAGACAGTGAAGCTGCCAACGTTCAGAACTAAAAAGGGGGATAGGCGAGAGACTCATTATTTTCCTCTGCTCATAACTAAAATTACTTATTACTTATGTATGTATGGTTTAAAGCTTTAATTATGATAACTACAAGCCTTAGAAGAAGATTTTCTGTGATGAGATCAAATTTCCCACGAGTGAATAAAATGAGGATAGGTTTCAGTCCAATTAGGTTTTAACCTTGCAAAACATTACCGCAGCACATTCCGCTACCAATTAGTCAAGGGTTATTGCACCTGTATGATAGGCTGCCTTCAAACTATTGGAAATGAGGTGCAAATTTTAAATCTGTTTTGATCAATATTCGGATCAGAATATTAATTACTATACTCGTTTTTCATTCCCTTCATTGGTTTGATGAAAACCCATATACAATAGATGTTAATGAGACTAGTCCATATTTTTATTCAACACTTTTTTTTCCTGTTCGACTCTCCTATTCAATCGATACCTAATTTATGACGGAACTGTTGCACCAGGTCAGTTGGAAGAAAATTTACACCACATAATTCACGCATTGAATCCTAACGCTGCGAAACGGTTTCCCATAATAATCCGAATACCAGCTGACGAAGCATGAAAGGATAATAGACTGCTTAATATACTGTGCCTGGTCTGGTTCTTCTGGGCCGAATTCCTAGCGTTGTCGCTAGCACACGTTATGCAAATGGGAAGGGCCGAACCGCTTCTTATCTTTTCACCATTTTCATCGTTCATATTCACACTCGAACTGGCAAGCTTTATTCGGCAAAACTAGCAATGTCAGCGGCTCTGTCGCTACTTTCAAGGATATTTTCGACAACTTTTCGGCACTTTTTGCCTTCCGCTATCGCGTAACCCACAAGACATTTGCCATTGTACCCGGCCGTGTTCCGGGCGAGCAACAGGAAAGCGGTGGGTAGGAAAGTTTTGCCTGTTTCCGTCGTGCTGCGACCAAAGCTTTGGCGAGCGGCCAAAATTAAACATTGGAAATCGATTTTCCGGACCGGTCGGAGTTTACCAAAGTTCGATTAGCCATTTGCTGCATGGTGTTGGTCGCACTAGATACCGATGCAGTCGAGACGGTTCTTCAGTGTCCCAGACCATACATCCGCATTACAGAGGGCATCCATTTTAGCTTTAAGGAATTATTTACCTAATTCGGAGATGGCATGAATAACGAAAAAACAGGAAGGAAAGAAATTTTCGTTATACAGGGTTTAGGCTGGGATGGTCTTTGGCATCTATTGAATGCGTCAAATGGTAGACGGGTATGAAAATAAGGTATGTAACCAAACGAATGAAGTTTTATATTCATTTCATAAGCAAAGGATGTAGTTGGATAATTCGCTTATTCAAAACATCATTGTTTTACTGGTCTGGCTATTAGGTTTCATCTGGTATACGTGTCCTTGTATGATTTAGAAGTTAATAAGCATGCTTTTTATGCATATATTCTAAATTTGAAGATTTTGATTCTAACTTCCGCAATAAATCAGCTGAATGCTTAGTTTTGTATGATATGGTATTGTTTTACCGTAGAATACAGTTGAACATTTTTCTTACATTTATCTAACAATATTTTCTCTTTTTCCCATTCGTATGTTCCCATTCCTGGATATGATAGTTACAGAAACCCCTCAAACTTTTATCAGAAGGCAGGATGATTTTATGTAGTATTAGCAACGACAAACCTACACGACAACTAGAAGGATTTCGGTGTAAATTAGTGTCAAACGATTTCAACGTTAGTTGCGTTGGACCAGTTCCTCCATCTGCATAATGAGTCACACATCATCATCCAGCCAGCGACCCGCTTTGTCGTCCCGCTCCTGCGGTCGGAGGTCGTGAGGGGGTCTTCCGAACTCCCTTCTCAGGCGAGTATTTTGCTTTACATGACAGTTCGCTTTCTGAAAACCTCTTGGTTCATAGCATGCCGTTGCATACAACACTTGATTTCCTGTCCGTCTACTACCAGAACGTTCGTGGAGGGAGAACAAAAACACAGGCTTTCTTGCTTGCGCTCACTTCCTGCGACTATGATATTATCGTTCTTACCGAAACCTGGTTACGTGATGATATATTAAACACCGAACTAACGACGAACTACGCAATCTACCGAGGCGATCGCAACTCTTCTACCAGTCATCTACGTCGCGGAGGTGGTGTTCTCATAGCGATAAAGAAACATCTAAGTGGGACTATACTAAAAATGCCTGGATGTGAATGTTTGGAGCAAGTTGTCGTACGAGTTTCACTGCCAGGTCGATCGCTATATATTTGTTGCATTTATCTAAGGCCGAACAGTGATCCTGACTTGTACAACGTTCACTCTTCTGCAGTCCAAAGCATCCTGGACAAATGTAATAGGCGCGACAATGTACTTGTTGTAGGTGATTACAATCTTCCTATTCTTCGGTGGATTTTTGATGACGATTATAAGTGCTACCTTCCAGAAAATGCAACCACGGAACAAGAGACGGCCATCACAGAAACTTTGGTCGCTGGTGGCTTGTATCAAATCTGCTCTGTTAGCAACGTGAATGAACGGACCCTCGATTTAGCTTTCGTTAATGACACGGACGTGTTCGAACTGATTCAGCCTCCCACATCTATACTGAAGGTTGACTCTCACCATAAATCCTTCGTTTTAAGATTTGATATGCGTTCTGATGACGGTGAAGCTTTTGATACAATTAACGACGACTTCAACTTTGACTTTACTCGATGCAACTTCGATGAAGTCCCAATGGCCATTGGTGCAATGCAATTGGCGTGAGATGCTGGTTGGAAATGACTTAGATCAGGCAGTTGTGGCGTTCTATGATGCCATATATGAGATTCTACGCCGTAATGTTCCTAAAACGTGTCAGTAGAAAAGCAGAATATAAATTTCCGCGGTGGAACGCTGAGCTTGTTCGCCTATGCAACATACTCCGGAAACAACGAAAGCGATATTTACATCATAGGACCGACGACAACAAAACTATTCTTCTTCAAACTGAACTTAAATATGAAACAGCCCAGAACAGTGCATTCGGTGAATATATGAACCAAGTCAGCGCAGCCTTCGAAATAATCCTTCGACATTCTGGACATTTATAAACAGCAGAAAACGTTCCGTGGGTGTACCAGAAAATGTCTATCTTCGAGACAAAAATTCATAGTCCGCTGCCGAGTGGGCGAATCTTTTTTCAGATCACTTCCGAGATGTATTTACCAGGCCTCCTGTCTATCCATCGCAACAGTACCTTGAAACATTGCCAACACATAATATCAACCTTCCTCTTCCTAACGTAAATGATTCTGATATTGCGAGCGCTCTGTCCAGCGTTGATCCTTTGAAAGGGCCTGGTCGGGATAGCTTGCCTCCTGTGTTTATAAAGCATTGTGCCCGAGCACTTACTGCACCAATAAGTATTATTTTTCAGCGTTCAATCTCGGAAAATATATTCCCAACAGCATGGAAAGAAGCTGCTATAGTTCCTATTCATAAGGCTGGAGATAGGCACAATGTTGAAAACTACAGAGGAATCTCGCTGCTGAGCTGCCTAGCTAAAGTTCTGGAAAAGTTTGTTTACAATGCGATGTACGTTGCTTCTTCCAACATAATCGACGAACGACAACACGGATTTATGAAAAAACGTTTCGCCACTTCGAACTTAATGACGTACACGAGATTCCTAGTTCCAGCTGTAGAGAAGCATCAATAAGTGGACGCTATATATTTTGATTTCGCAAAAGCATTCGACAAGGTGCCCCACAACATTGCTGTTTTGAAGCTGGCGCGACTAGGCTTTCCTGAGTGGGTTACCAGATGCCTGCATTCTTACCTCTCACAACGATCTGCCTTCGTTAGAATTGGCACTACATGCTCAAGCGCATTCGTAACGCCAACCGGTGTGCCTCAAGGAAGTCACCTAGGGAGCATTGGGTTTTCTAAAACGGAACGCTGTCGATTTGGTGGATTTCTACGCACTGAAATCATTATACTGCGCACTGGTCCGGAGCACTTTGGAGTATGCTGTACAAGTATGGGCGCCATACAACGCCGTTCAAAGTAGCCGACTGGAGCGCGTTCAGGGAAGTTTTGTACGATTTGCTCTCAGAAAATTGCCTTGGAACGACCCTATCCGTCTCCGCCGTATAATAATAGATGCATGTTGCTAGATTTGCCAACGCTGGAGTCTCGCCGCACGTTCTTGCAAAGAATGTTCATTTTCGATATGTTGTCGAACAATATTGACTGTCCCGACATTCTCTCAAGGATTCATTTATTTGTTCCTCCTCGTGATATAAGCAATCGTCCGCTTCTGTGGATTCCAAGGCACCGCACAGCATACGGCCAGAACAATCCGCTAGACAGATGTTGTAGCAGATTCAACGAAACTGTTTTAGTTTATGACTTCCATACCACTAAATCTAATTATAAGTGAGCAATAAGAAATTTTTAACATTGACACTAGCAATAGCATTAAATGTAATCTGTACGATATATATCGAAGATGAAATAAATAAATAAATAAATTATGATTTCATCTGTCAATCGTTAAAAGTCTGAACAAGATGAGTTTGACATATTCAAACGAACAGAAGTTTTTCGAATTGAAATGAGCGGAGCATCTTATTTTAAGGTTTCAAGTAAAAAGTAAAAATTTGTGAAGAATTTTTTGCCGGCGTCGGCGGTAAAATGATGATGATAAGATATGTTCTACCATATACCATGCGGTAGACTTGGGTGCAACGCCCAACTCCTACTCTGCAGAAGGCAAAGAATTCTTCACATTTCCTTTCGATCATGCTCATATGAGCCTGCCTAGTTCTAGTTTTCCGTTCTAAGTTTATAACTGATTCGCTCTAGAATACCTATCCGTCTTTCAATTTCGTTGCTTTCGTTTCTCTTAGTCTCAAATTTGCCGAAAATAGCCAACAAAATCGATACAGTATTGTGGGTTTGTCTGATTTTGTGCTCCGGTTGACTTCATGAAAAGCAAATTGAAAAAAAAACAACATTTTTCAAACAACTACAGGATTTATTTTGTCGAAAGTGCAGTGTATGTCAGTTGTTCTAAATTTAGCAGATTCCTTAATATTTTATCAAATATCTCTCTTCTTTGAAAAGTCAGTGGATAAGTGTCAACTGGTCAACAAAATCGGAACATATATTTATAAGATTGTTGTTGTGCTTCTTCTTGTTTTAGTTAGTTTCCGTCGCCCTATTTCCGCTGCGAGGTCAAACACCGACCCCAGAGAGGTGACTCTCACTATCTGGACTAGATATCAACCTCGGTTGGGATTGAACCCAGACCAACTGGGGTGAGTAGCGCACCGGCGCCGTCTAAGATTATTGCTCACTTCAACAATTTCAAGATTAGTCAACTTTCTTTGAGCCACATTTTTTCAAGCTATGGTTGTCAATTTTCTCTTGTCCAGACTTTTACTGTATACTCTAAACTCTAAACAACACATGACAGTTTCGATGAATATCAGAGAGTTGAAGCAAAAATTATGTAACTCGTACTGACTAGAGTTTGTGTATTAAACATAAACAACGCCTTTGGTACTGACAAACGCAAATTTCCGTTTGACAGTACGAGTTACCGATTTTCGCGTGGTATTAGTAGATTTACCCTTTCTTCATACAATGATGGTATTTATAAACAAAGACTGGATCTTACCATTACAATTGTTGGAAATGCTGTCAGAAATTATTGTGAATTGCAAATTGGTCAATTCACCTATAAGAATGCAACCGATTTAACTGGTACATTGTTCATTTTTGGATTGTTAGTGAATTTCATTTGAATTTGAATCAATGGTTCACTATAATAAACACTTACTCGTTATGGAGGACGCAAAAAAGAGGTTTGAAGGTATATTTAAATTAACAATGATATTAAGTGATATGGGAATTACCGGTGACAACTCTCTGGCAGACGCGCTAGTACACAGAGTGCGCGCCACTCAGAAAAACAAGCGAAAGCGCCTTTGAACGCCAGCGCCTACTCGTTCAGTGAGCCATACGCTCGACTTCAAAACGGCCGGATATAAAGTTTTCAACAGGGTATAACTTCCGAACGGGTGATTATGGACAAGCGGTTTAAACTTCGCTTTGTAGGTGAAACCCAGTCCTAGCAGTAAAGTTACACAGGTTCAACAACAGGATAAAATAAAATCAAAATAATCAATAAGTCAGTACACAGCTTTCACAGCTATTTAGTCTCTTTGAAAAAGTTGTGTGTTTTGTAATGATAAAAATATCTTCGAACATTGCTAACGCGAAAAATCATGAACAAAAAAGTTACAAGAAAAAATAAGAATTGAAGGAGTTCACCATAGAAAACATCTCAAAACCATTTTTGAAACAAAAAAATCTGAGAATTCAAATGGCTTCATTCTTAAATTTGGAAAAATACGGGAAGTTTGGGTTTTTGAGTATCTAAACCCCAACATCACAAAAATATCGGATTCTCCCATGTGGTCCAGTTGAGTTTTCTTTCCATTGAGGAAAATATTTTACATATAGAGATTGAAGTATTGCGCAAACCAATGAGATTTGTGAATTTGTTAAACTATTTTAGTCCAGCTTTTGAGTTAAATTACATGGTAGAGATAATAACAAAAATACTGTACCATCAACAGCAAATTGTCCCAAAATCTCCACTTCTCGAATTTTGCCTCCCCCCTATCCTTAAGATCTATATACACAACCACGGATTTTTGGTAGTTTATTAATGTATTACATACAGGGCCGCCGAGAGGAAGGGGGGGACCGGGGTGTTTCCCCCGGGTCCAGAGTTTTGAAGGGGGCCCGAATTTTTAACAGAAACCAAAATTTTGAAAAATACTTTTTCGACAAAAAATTATTTGAGAATACAATTAAAAGTTCAATATCTTGTGTATGAGGTAACCAGAATAGCGAAAATTCTACCAACATTTTAATATTTTTGTTTTGAATTTTGTATGTCATGGAGCATGAAGAGAAGATCTCTCAGTTCACAATCCTGCAGTTGCCAATGATTCTAAGATGCATACGTTCAACTAAATTGCTAAATTGTGTTTGATTGATTTCGAAGAGAAAATTTAACTCTGCTACCAAACTAAATCAACTAGTTGGCAAGATTAGCTAACTAATGTAGCAAGTTAAATCCGCGTACAAAATCTTTTCGTTTTGGAGGAGTGAGCGTGAGATTTTGAACGTCGCTTCCTGAACGTAACGATTTTATTTTTATTTTTGAACTATTTTCTAGAAATCAGTTACAATATTCTTGTAAAATATTTTAAAGTGTGCTAACACACCAACACAAATAAAAGAACAATCCATGTTTTTATAGGATTATGAATGTTTTCGAAACCAGCATAGCGCAAAATCCAACCAAAACCCTTATTTGAAATTTGATCCATGTTTCTCATTTTTGTTCCATTTTTTTATTCCTACATGGATTTGAATTGTATTTGTATTTCTACAATTGTAAGATTCTGCCTTTTTTATCTTTTTGCATACTTTTATTTTATCCACTTTTTTACGTTCCCAACTTTTGCTTTTTTCTATTGCTAACACTATCACTTGCTTTAATTTATAGTTTTTTCTTTGTTATTTAATTTTTTTCGCAATTTTTTGAGAAAATTCTTCTTTCTTAATTTTTTTCTTATTGTTTCATATTTTAATACTCTGCTTTTTTATTTGTTTCTTTTGTCATTCCATCTAATTTTTAGAATTTGTCTATTTGCTACATTTATTCTTGTCATAGCCTTTTTCTATTTCCTTTTTATATTTTTTGCAATTTTAATTATTCAAATTCGTTCCAATTTATCTTTTTGTTTAATTTTTTACCTTTCTCCTATTTTCTACCCCATTTCCTAGTTTTTAGCTTTCTGTTTATCGTAGTTTTATTTTTTCCCATTGTTCATTTAATATAATTTTATTTATTTTTTTACCTATTTCTTAAGATTTAATTCGTTATTGTTATTTCTTCATGTTTTACATTTAACCTATTTTGAAAGTACTTTTTCAGTTGACCATTTTCCTATACGTTAACATTGATTTTTTTTATTTTCCTAAAAAAAACATTTGATTTATCTTTTCTTGACACTATGCGCACTTTTTCTTAATTTTACATTTAGTTCCTTTTTTTTTGAATTTATTTCAAATTTCATTTCTAGTGCTTTTTCTATTCTTTAAATAGAATCCATTTTATTCATTTTTTTCGTGTTAATATCTTCATTTTGTTGTTTCTATAGTATACCATGTTGGCTTTTTCCTATTATTTTTTGTTTTCCATTTTGTCTGTTTGCTCCGTTTTTGTTCATTACTCTAATTTTCTTTACTTTTTCGTCTTTTCATCATTTTAATTTTCCAGCTTTTCAAAATTTTCTGGTTCGTCCATTTTTTTAATTTCTTTATGGTTTTTTTTATTCTTGTTTTTTATATATACTCCTCTAGTTTTATGCATTCTTAGTGTTTTATTTATTTTTTTTCTATTGATTTAAATTTGTCTTGCTTTTAATGTTAAATAAATTTTATTATTCATGATTTATCGAGTTTTTCGGTTTTATGCATTTTTTATATTAATGTTTGTATTCTTTTTAGTAGTTTTTTTTTCATTTTCATTGATTCTAAAAAAAATTCCTACTTCCCTATCGATTTTTCAATATTTTCACCATTTGTTCAATAACGTTCGACTCTTTTAATCTTGGCAATATGTTTTTCTAGTTTCCTGTTTTCCTTTATAAATGTTTGATAGGTTTTGTTTTGGTTTTTCTCGAATGAACATTTTTTGACAATTGACATTAATTTGTTTATTTGGTTGATTTTGTTATTTTTAGCTCTTTTGTACATTCTTGTAATATTTAGTTTTCCTATTGTTTTTTATTTTTTGCCGTTGATCGCCCTTTGAATATTTTTAATTTTTGTAATTATTACATTTTTAATCTTGCCATTTCCTTACTTTTATAAATACTATTAACAAAAATGGCGCTTTTCAAAGTCAAAACTGTCGAAGAGGTATTAAAAACTCCCAAAGTATAAAAATTCTACGTTTTTTCCTTCATTGGCACTACAAAGAACTAGAGCAAAAAAATGGTACATAAATATAAAATTTCTACTATACTGTACTATACATAATATCAGTGAACTCCAATGGATTTCAAACATTAACTTTTTTGTACTCAGGCAATACACAGTGGTGGGGGCCCGTACGTTGGACCACTCGGGCCCGTATTTTCTCTCTGCGGCCCTGATTACATACTCATCTTACATTTTAGAATCAGGATGAGTAAGATATTAAGTTCGAAGTATGACCGTGGTCTTTTAAGATTTGCCTCAAGTACAAGTCTTACATGTGATTAAATCGTGTAAACAGTGATTTACTGGATGATTATAAATTCTGTATAAATCCATTAAATGAGGTTCTGGGCCACCCAGGAACTTGGAAGTTTACTGATGTGGTAGGGGACGGGAGGAGTTGTGAACCATGGGGTGCTGTGAACACCGCCAATATCCGCTAAGCAATAAATGATAGGAATGTGGTAGCTACTGTTAAATTTTTCTACTGTCGTGGCGTCACTTTATCACTGGCAAATGTTGCATAAACTAGCGAATAATTATACCAAAGAAAAAGTTTTTTTTTATTCAATTGCATTTGTGGCATGTGGAGTCCCGCTGATTTCAATGTAAATTAGTACAAAATATTCCTTGGGCAATTAGCTTTCATCGACAAAAAAATTGATAAACCTTACGTATGTCGATGGGTATACGTATTTTTTGAAGAGATGGAAAATTGGGAATTTGTGAACCATCATTACTGTGGATTCGTATACCATACATTTCAGTAGATCATAATATTTTTTTTAAAGAACTGTATCATAATGTGAAAATTGTCCTAGCTTCGGCTGGACATATACTAAAATTGGAACGATACAGAAAAGATTAGCATGGCCCCTGCGCAAGGATGACACGTAAAATCGTCATTAGAACAGACTTAATATCTTACGGGCTTAACTTTTGTCTTTTGGGTCGAGCTTAGGCAATGTAACTACTATGGCTATAAGTTTTCATAACTTTCCCTACCCAGTAATCTCTAGCTAAATGAATGTCGTTCAAATGTAAATAATGTGACTACATAGTCGAAATAAAAAAGGGAAAAAGATCTTAATATCTGTACTACAGAATGAATCTAGTAAACTCATCTTAGCTTTCGTTGCTCTTTGATTCGTGAACGAGACTACCTGAAATTGTATAAATAAAGTTTAGTGCCAAACGTTATTAAAATTCGTCGCTGTTGTGCTATCTTATACAAACGCCATTTTGGGGTAAACGGAGTTAGATATGTCACATCACTTGTCTAAAAAATCTCTAGAAAGTGGCGTTTTCAGAATTTTGACATTCTGCTTGATTACTGAGCTATAGCGAAAAACGTGCTGCGAAATTTTATAATTTTTGCATCGAATGACCGTGTCTGAGTATTGGCTCAAGTTATCTTGATGTATAAGATGTTTTTATGTGTAAAACTATCTGAGGAACACAATGGCATAATCATTTTTAAAACAAAAATACACTAATTGTGAGAAAAATGCAATTTAATTTTTAAACTGGAAATATACCATATTTGGAAACACTGTAACCAAGAATAACTATTTTTTCTAGATTTACTGACTCATTTACTTCAAATTGCATGTAACCGATTGTCTATAGAATAAATTAAACCAAAGATATGAATAAAAGTTAATAATTGATGATTTTTTTCTATGGAAAATTTTCCATGCACGATTGTGACACGCCATACAAATTTTGTCATCAATACACACCTATGACACGTGTGAGTGCGACTTTTGTTTACATTTATAGTCAAAACTCGCAACTTAGTCAACGGATCTTCGTAATATTTGAGAGATTAATACAGAATAGATAGAAGCATCGTTTGTCTTCTTTGGATTGTTTATACCATTTATAAGATTCAAGAAATTCAATCTCAAACTTTAAAAATCGTTTTTCTCGAAATGTGCAAAATGGCGCTTGTCATAAGATAGCACAACAGCGACGAATTGTGGTTGGGAATGACAAGTTGGTCGGTGTTAAGTCAGAGCGGAATAAGCAGACAAATCTGAAAAGGAAGATTACGATAATATTGGATCAAACAATTCTTCAGCTAACTTTCACTTTTTCCAGATTTGTGAAATTTAATAATAATCACGAATTATGGTATAAATTTATTTCGATTCATAATGTGAGGAATGTAGTGATTGAACATTTAAACCAGTTTTTCTTGAAATTAATAAAAAAATACCACTAAGTACGGTCTGACTTAAAGATGAAATAATGTGTCCCATTTTTCATAGATGATAAGAATCCAAACGTAGCTGTAATACTGGAGCAACAGAAAACAAAAACTATTACAAGATACAAAAATATATATCTCTCATCATTATGAATGCAGAAGACAACTTGGAAATTAGTTTTCCCTTCAGCACATTCTCCGTTCACCAGCACTTTCCACAGAGCTGCAGTCATTCCCTGTAATAACTAACTATTTCATATTTTTGAATTTCCCTGAAGAAGTATTATCATTCACTCAAACTGAAAGAGCCAGTTAAAAATTTCTTGAAATAATTTCAACCATCCTAGAATTCGTTTCTTGTGGAGAATAAACAACATCGGTGTACTAAGATTCACCAAGCTACTGGGGGAATATTTCAAACCGTAGGAATGTTGCATTTTTTACCGTTTTTGCCAGCACTACTGGCAAGGGATATGCTATACTTTTCATACTCTCATCTTGGTGGCCTGAAAAAAATGTATCCTTTCGTTAGCAGCTGCGTTTCATTTTTGTGGGATGCGGCAAAATTACTTATTCGTGCTAGTTTTTCCTCATCTCGGCATCAAGCAGAAGAGAAGCAAATTGTCAAACGGGGAAAACTGATGGTGCACGATGGTTTGTTTGATATTTTTTGGCAAACTCCTCATGTTTGTATTTGATGTTTTGGCAGTACTTTTTAACACACAGAGAGTGGTGAAGAGATTCTACACATGTAGTAGGCATCATATTTCAAAATACAAGTAACTATTATTTTAGAAACCACGGTTTTTCTAATTATCAGTGGGAGGGTTTTAGAGAGTAGCTGAAAATTGTAACGAGAATATTACAACTTTAATACATTTCTATTTCTCTCCTCAACAGGTTCCGATACGAATCACATCTTGGAATATTGCTGTGAACACTCTTCCAATCGAATGCCGTGTCGAACCGGCTACATTTTCGAAAGCATAATCTATGCATATTTCGACCTCATCAACCTCAACCGGAACTATATCGAAAACAACGCCCAAAAAAATATGCTACCCATAGAGAACTTCAGCTGAAGACAAGCACAAACAATCAGGCGAACGTGCAGGCGCCGACAACCAACTGCAGCAGCTATCACGCAACAACCAGGAAATTTGTTCAGTTGTGCCTCCCGCCGGCGATAAACTGCCAAACAATGAAACTTTCTTATAAATTATCCTATTTCCTCAATCTATATTTCATTTTCGCGACAACGACGGCCCTTTTCGCGAAGTCCTCGACGGCCGCCAAACCATCGAAGGACGTGCCAAGCATCGACCTCGGCCATCATCCCGCGTTGTTGTTGTTGCCGGGTGGAAAGGACACAGCAAGTTCAGCGCTGGCAACTGCTTGGGACCAAGGTGCCAATAATGGGAGGCGAAGTTTGTCCACCCCACCTCTACCCCTGGTGGTGCGAGATAAATCAGCACCGGAGCGTAGTGACTTTCGCGATGCGGCAACACAATTCCTCGCACATCCCAAACCGGTTAATCATCATTTTTCCTCCCCTGGTTCGATGCTTTCGAGCTCGAAAGTGCTGGCAGGGGGAGAGTCACACGGTGGCAGAAACCGGACGAAGGTGAATTTTAATATTTTGTACGAGAGTCACCCCCGGGAAGATGCTAACGAGAGCGTTGGCGTTGATGATCGATTCGGGACGGCGGAAAGCGGGACTAGTGGAACTACTCGAAACAATGAACCGGAGATGAGTGTTTCGAGACAAAACTCGGAAAGTGATGAGGGAGAGTACGATGCGTTCGATGCCAGAGGTGATAATTACGAGGATGACAAAATAATCAATCCGGCGGCTTTGGATAATTTTTTCGATAAGTCGTCAACCGGAGAGGGCTCTTTGCTGGGTGGTGGAGGAAGACTGGAGAATAAAGGCACTACCGAATCCGACTATGACGGTGAGGAGGAGGACAGTGACGAAGGAAGTGAGATTGATGAAGACTCCTACGGCGAGGGAGGTGATATACTGCCAGTGGATGGAGCGTTTGAGAGTTTTGGCAAAACCGGTGAAGAGCCCGGGGTGAAAGGTGATAGTGCACTGCCTTATTTTTTGGTGGAACCTCAGAGCACGCATGTTATTAGAAATAAACCAGCGATTTTGAAGTGCAAGGCGGCGAATGCGTTGCAGGTGAGTTTGCGAAGAATGACGACGAACTAATCCATAATGAACATTGTTTATTAAATTAATCGTTGCTCAACTCATTACGAATGGGTTTTTAGCATCCGTTTATAAACTAAGCGTTGTCGGAATCCCCGAAACACTCGCATACAAATTCCAATTATCAACTGCCTATCTTGCCTAGTGCTTCTCCATCAAAGCTTCATCGACTGAGCGTCCATTACGCAAATGTTCACCGAGGGGCTCGTTGCGACCGTGCCTCCCAGGGTGCTTAATCATTTAATCCACTTTCAAGCTCTGATACACAATGTATGCTCCATGTTTCCCCAAAACTTCCAGCTACGCTACCCCTTCAGGTCACCCCTCTCGGGATTGCATGGGGTTTTGGCGGACTAAGCTTTGTGCTGTACCGCTCCACACTTTCCATCAGGGCAAACGGGGGTTCTATGCAAAATTCCCCATTTACAAGCTCAATAAATCACTCGGCGGGAAATTAAACAAAGCCGACTTCGTGCCTGTGAGGAAAGAGAAAATGATGCTCAAATGTAATCTCACACGAGCTTAAGGAAAATCTTTTTTCCGCAGTCGACGAGGATGAAGATCCGCAGGCTTTGCATATCCATACATATACACATACACCGATCCTCGGTACGGTACCGTTCGTGCAGTATGTATAATAGGCAAACAAGAACGAAAGTGGGAAATTTTAATGCCAAAGCTTGTTTTCCGGAAACTGCAAAATGCTAATGCTTTTGCTTCCTTCATTCTCGGTGAGCAGCAATGGCCAAAGTACACGTATCACTTGTTTTTGGCTTGTCTAACCATTCTCTGAAGACGTTGGAGCGGGGGAGGGGAACGAGCAGGAAACGAGATGGTGATGCCTTCTAAGTGAAACTCTCGTATTTAACGGAACGATCTTTTACTTTTCCCATCAACAACAACAGCTGGAAACAATTCAGTTTCGACGTTGTATCCTTGGCACTGATGGAAAGGGGGCTCGGGGGGAAGGGCAGCAATAAAAGGATTATTTTATTTAAATTTCTTCTCCCTAGCAGTGATTTGGTTGCTGGCGGAAGTTTCTTTCCTTCTTTAAAGATTTCGGTCAAAGCTGTAGCCTTGGTTGCTGGCAGTTTTATTGCCTTAGCCGAGGGACCCAAGCAGGTTGACCCAATTGAAATTAAATCTTTCTTTCTGTTGGCTTTTTTCCCAAACTCGAACATAAATTACATTCATCTTCAAATTAAATTATGCTTTCACAAATTGACATACAACACACATAGAACTCTAATTTACTGCTATTGGATATCAGTATACCCCTCGTTTCCGACGGTAAACCGTGTGGGAATAGCATTCTTAATATTTAATACTTTCACCATCACCATTTCCTTAGAATCCAAACAAGATTCAATTTGGTATTCAAAGTCTAGCCCCTATCTCCATGCCACTGTTTTCATTTAAATCCAAGTATGGCTGTCTGAACTGTTTTACTCCTGGCTGAATACAATGAATATTTCATACGAAACTATTCCGGGCACTTTTACTCTCAACCTCCGGATCTAGTGAAACATTTCGTTAGCAGGTCCCCATTCTCAATCCTTGTTGTTTTATTCAATTTAGAGCTTAAATACCAACCGAATGCGATGCAATTTGAATAAAGCCGAAGAAGATACCGAGATCTTCTATGAAAAGGCCCTACCCAAAATCCGAAACTAATACTTAGCTTTGATTTGACTGACATTAGTTTTTGCTAAAACGGCCCTCAACTGTTTTTTTCTCTTCCTCATCGACAGGTGCACTTCAAATGTAGCGGTAGTAACAAGCCACCGCCATCGGTGGAGGAATCACACGTGGATCCACACAGTGGCGTTCACTTTCAGGAAGTGACAGCGACTATATCGCGGGACCTAGTGTACGAGTATTTCGGAAAGCCGCCGTTCAAGTGCGAATGTCACGCATGGTCTCCCCGAGGGAAGACCATAAGCCAACCGGCATCGATCGTTGTTGCGTGTAAGTATTGATTGATATTTTACAGTTTGTTTGCATTGCTTGTGTCACCGCGGAACAAGCTTTTCGACCAGCTATTGGTTCATTGAAGGAACGCGTAGTAACAAGTGCGCACCTATCAGTTTTTGTAAAATAACTATTGGTAGAAAAGCACTAGAAAATCGGCATGATTACAAATTATTACTCTCATCACACGTCTTCAAAACGTAATACTAGATATCTCTTTATTTTGCTTGTAATCCAAGAAATAGTTATTTTCTTATGAATACTCAAATGCGTACTTTTACCCCATGGTCGGGGCAAGAGTGCGCATAGCACGGGGCAAAAGTGCGCACAGCTTAAATAGCCGATTTATTTCCGCCCATAAATTAAACTAATCTAATTTAGGATATCCATCCCCTCTTACTCTTCCTTCATAACTTTAAAGTACCCCTCCCTCTGCCTCGGTTGATGTTGTTCAGTATTCCATTATGTTGAAAAAACTTGGATGTTTCATTTTTTAGACAATGTGGTTCATGATCAAACTGTCACCCCTGGTAACATCATTATTTGTCATAGTTGGGTAGATCACTACAAGAATTCTTGCGAATATGCTATTTATATTGGAAATACATCTTTATTTACATATTCATAGTTTTTTGGTTCTTTTTTAATTACTCGGCACTCTATATTTTTCCTTGGAATCAGTTATGCTGATGCTTTTGTTCCTAAACCGCTCATATCAGTCGTAATTTGACCGGTGAGCTCGCAGTTATTGAAGATGCTGGTCCCTTCTTTAAATCATGGAAGAATTAGTTCAATTTTTATATAAAAAGTTTCACTCGCGTCTTTTGATTTGGGGCGGATATGCCATGCGCACTTTTACCCCACTGTCAGTTTTTTAACTTATTCAATTGTTACGAAAATTACTGAATTTTTTTCATTAAATCAAATATATCTCGCACGAACCATATGTTGAAGATTTTTAGGGTACTGTAGTTTTATAGATCCTGATTTATTCAAACAGCTAATTTATGATTCCCAAAATTCAAAAAATAATATCAAATCAGCGAAAATGGTCCTTCCCCCTTAATTTCAAGCCACTATATTCAAACCTTTCATGCTAATATGTGCGATTAGTTGACTTAATGATACACTAAATCCATACAGAGTTACCAGGTTCTAGCGCTTGTGTGCTTCTAAAAGTCCTATGCGCACTTTTGCCCCACGCGCACTTTTACCCTAACTTACTCTATCACATGCTTAGGGACTGTCGTTTTTCTGTACAACTGTACAATTTTGCTTACCTGCCGCGAAGTGTAAAAAAATGTGAACTTTTGACAATTTAAAAATTGAAAATAATGAATCGTTCTGAACTTTTATGGGTTGAACATCCTGGCTTCGTAATTCATATGGGTCATTTCACGCGAAGTGATCAAAAAAAGATGCAAACTTGAAATCGACCTTCACGGATTTGAACAAAATTTGGAGGAATTGTTCATCTAGGGCCAATATATAAAAACCCAAATTTTTGTGTCAATTGAACCACCCCTCGTGTCATGGGAGCACCCCCTGTTTTGGAAAATTGCCAAAACCCTTGATTTTCTTTTGATCATATCGCCGGTTCTATTTACTCTAGAATCAAACCACAAGATGGTTTTTGAAGAAAATTGTTCAAGGATTCTAAAAAAAATATTATTTTTTGCCGACAGTGTTGCCAACTATGCAATTTTTTCAGTTAAATATTAAAAGTTAATTTTTCTCTCAATACGTATATTTTAATTTTGAAAATTTTAATGCCATCGCGTTCCTCAGACATTTTTACATAAAAAACACTCATCATCCCAATATAATATGAGCGCATCCTGAGATATACCGTTTTGAAGGGAAAAACTCCGATTTTCTCATATAAAAATCCATTTTTATTGGCCAAAATTGAGAAAATCTTCAAACTGTCATAAAAATCGACCCTGATTTGCTAAATACGTAGTTTTTCATTATTTCTCGTCTACTTCACGAAAAATTATGTTTGAACTCCGAATACTCAAGTTGGTTTTATAGTGTTGTGCGCTTGCGATTTTATATGAAAAATTGCGGTTTTTTCTCTTCAAAACGGTGTATCTCAGGATGCGCTCATATTATATTGGGATGATAAGTGTTTTTATGTAAAAATGTCTGAGGAACGCGATGGCATTAAAATTTTCAAAATTCAAATATACGTATTGAGAGAAAAATTAACTTTTAATATTTAACTGAAAAAATTGCATAGTTGGCAACACTGTCGGCAAAAAATAATATTGTGTGTAGACTCCTTGAACAATTTTCTTCAAAAGCCATCTTGTGGTTTGATTTTAGAGTAAATAGAACCGGAGATATGATCAAAATAAAATCAAGGGTTTTGGCAATTTGCCAAAACGGGGGGTGATTCAATTGTCACAAAAATTTGGGTTTTTATATATTGGCCCTAGACGAACAATTCCTCTAAATTTTGTTCAAATCCGTGGAGGTCGATTACACGTGCCTTGATCACTTCGCATGGAATGACCCATATTAATTCAGGATAAAATGAGTCGCATAATTCACCGTTATCATAAACAGTGTAAGAAATATTTTTCCTATCTGAATATAACTCACCGGTAAACAAGATTTTTTCATTTTTGTGGAAGCAAATGTGGAGGTGATGAATATCTACTCCATTACTCGATTATTGTATTAAAAAGTTTGTGACCATCTGACAATAATGAATGAATTAATGAACTAGTGATAATTAACCTAATCATAATCGGGTGCGCGACATTTGGCATAAATACGTTAGGCATAAGTACGTTAGGCATAAGTACGTTAGGCATAATGGACGTTAGGCATAATGGACGATAGGTATAATTCACAAAATTATAAAAATAATCGCAAGGCTTTCGTTAGAGATTTTGCTTGTTTTTTTTCATGTTAGGAAAAAATGGCGCTTTGCTATACCATACCTTCGCATAACTCTAGCGAGAGACTCCAAAATGAAAAATACCATGCGAGATATTTACCCCTTACAAGTGCAGAGCTTTTTTTTCTATTTTTCTGCAGACAAAATGAAGAAAATATCCCTTCAGTTTTGATACAGGCAAATTTTTAGCCTTTTAGATGTATTACCAATACAGTTGCATCCAAATATTTAAAAAAAGTAAAATAATGAACAGACTTTTGTAACGGCATTAAATTGGCAAGGGACTGGGAGGTGAAGTATATTTTTCAATGTTAAGAGCCATAGTACTCAAGGGAGAGCAAGGAGTTGAAGATTGGTTCCGACAGCATGAAATGCAAAGTTACTTTACGCGCGTCCGGACATGCCGCAGACTCGAGTGATTCGCATTTCTAATGCTAAAAGATCCTGACTCCTGCGGTAGCAGACAAAGGGTTAAGTCGCCGGGAAAATCTAAGCTTGCTCATATGACCCTTTCCACGCTTTACTAAACTTTCTTCCTTCAACTCCTTGCTCTCCCTTGAGTACTATGGCTTTTAAAAAAATATACTTCATCTTCCAGTTCCTTGCTAATTCAACGCCGTTACAACATTTAACAAATTGATTCAATAGGTTGTTAATAAAAAATGGGAAAAATAATAAACAGACATTAAGTTTTCGATTTAATGGAAACCGGCAGTGTTATTTACAGGATCCACATTAGGCTACGGATTCTACATTTGTGACGATACCTTTTTCGTTTCGGTAACTCATCACAGTACAGGAATAAACTCTCTCTCACATCAAAGAGTTTTCGTAGTTCTATTTGTGATGGCCTCGAGAATACAGTCACTGTGCTTAAGAATATGGGAGATAATCAATATAGAACCAGCAATATTCGTATATTCGTTGAATGAATAATAAAATGCGTCATTCTTTCTTTCATGAGCTGTTCTTCTAGGTTATATATTTTCTTCTTGGACAATCACACCTTGCATGCATGAAGAACTAATCTAAGTTAATCCTTACATACCCAACTTTTTTCTATCGTTCATGGTTCAAGAAATACGAAAAACATGCTTTGAAAGATGCTCAATATTTACCTTCCGGTGCTCAACACAATTCTCCTAGAAAATTTTCAATACTCTATATGCTAGGAAAAGATAGTCGAAGATACGCTTTAGCAATTTTCAATAATAATGGAAAATAATAAAGATATATCAAAATTTCATTTATCAACGCCAACCGTCAATACCTGTGGTGGTACTGCTACAGCAGAGTTATATCAGACTAATAGCAATAACTTCAGTTTTAAATTCTAATAGTCCGAGTTACTGGTCTTTCTTGTTTTTGTGAGTAAATTCTACTTAAATCAAAGGTTTTGGCTGTTTACGTTGTTGTTTACAAACAACATGGGCATCATTGGGTTGATGTGCTTTATTCATACCTTAATACAAAATAGACTGATTTTAAACAAGAGTATTTAGCCTATTTTAGAGACGTGCAATTTGTTCATTCGTTCATTCGCTGCTCATTCGTTCTGCAGCTTTTATTTGAGTGAAGATTTCTTGAGGCATATACAATAGAATAAAATGTTAATCGAGTTTTATCAGCTTCCAGAGTAATTAAAGAAAATTCAAACATTTGCGCTCTTATCACCCGAGGCTGTCACCACCAAAAAGTTATTTCCTTAAAGGATACTTTAATATGATATTTTATGCCTAACGTCCATTATGCCAATCGTCCATTATGCCTAACGTATATTATGCCTAACGTCCATTATGCCAAACGTATTTATGCCTAACGTCCATTATGCCTATCGTACGTATGCCAAACGTCCGTATGCCTAACGTATTTATGCCTAATGGGGTACACCCATAATAATCAATATGGATATTTTCGGAATGGCCTTGAAGAGTGGGTGTCACAAACGAAATTCGCTATAACCCAATCAATATGGGTATTTTTGGAAGTTGAAGTTGTAGTACAAATAGTTTTAATTAAACAGTTAAATTTACTTGAATTTAAGCAATGTGTTTAATTTGAATCAATTCAAACCCCCAACTCACACCACATACGTCTCTTTCTTCTCTCATTTCCATTCTTACTGCACTCTTCTGGATGAACACATAATAATACTTTGCATTTCGCTGGTTTATGATTAGATTTTATATTCGAGGATGTTTTGGATGGTTGCCCAGATTTTTCATGCAGGAATTCCGGTTGACCGGAAATACCCATATTGATTGGGTTATTGCAGTAAACCGGAAGTCGCCATCTTTGATTTCAAAATTTGCTTCAAAAATCAATTTCTGGCACCTACTCGTCAAGACTATTCCGAAAATACCCATATTGTTGATGTGCGGGCCATAAGGAGTCCAGACCCATCTCTTCCATATTTCCGAAAATCTTCTAAGTCTTTTGCATTCAAAAGGACTTTCGCAACGACATACTGGAGGAATTAAAGGTGGAAATTCGGACCAACTTCAAAACGTTGATCGACGCTGTACCAAAAACATCGGTTCCTGGACCGCGACAATTTTCCTTTAATTCTGCTAAAAGAAAGAGAGACAACGATGATACAGGCTCCAATCTTTTTAAGCTGCTACGCTGTGGTACTGATGCCGCCGGTTCATTGACACCATCCATCGCTGTGAATCGTGAAGATAAAAAGTTTTGGTTGTACCTGTTAGGAATTTCACCCGATGTTCCCGATGAAAGCGTCACCAAACTGCGGATAAACTCGGAAATTCGGACATCACTGTCGTCAAGTTGGTCCCTCGTGGCAGAGATCCTAGAACGCTGAATTTTGTCTCCTACAAAGTTGGCATGCTCACGGATCTCAAAGAAAAGGCTATGACGGCGTCTACATGGCCAGTTTGGATTGCTTATCGTGAGTTTGAAGAGAAGTCGGATTTCAGAAAGGTTTTTTGGAAACCGAATGCGCCCGACTCAGCAACAATGACCGCTTCCACTGCTCTTTGCACTCCTCCCAACTAGTAACATCGCCTGTTTCACATCCTGTATTGCCTGTTCCCGAAGTTGTCGCACAATCCGAGCCGTTTCTTTCCGTTTACTACCAGAACGTGCGAGGAATAAGAACGAAAACACAAGAATTCCATCTAGCGCTTTCTTCTAGTGACTACGACATCATTGTCCTAACGGAATCCTGGCTGCGACCGCAACTCAACAACCAGTCATCTGCGTCGAGGTGGTGGCGTCCTAATAGCGGTAAAGAACAACCTCGTTGGCTCGCAGCTAAACTTGTCTGGAATTGAACGCCTGGAGCAAATCGCCGTGCGTATCGCCATCCCGAATCAATCTGTATATATTAGCTGTGTTTATCTCAGGCCAAATAATGATCCGGATTTATATCACGCGCACGCTAATGCCGTTCAATCAATTCTAGAGAATGCTGGCAGCACAGGACACTGTTCTCGTCTTTGGAGACTACAATCTTCCACGCCTTCAGTGGTCTGCTCGATAATGATCTAAAATGTTACCTACCTACTAATGCCTCTTCGGAACAAGAAATAGCTGTAACGGAGTCTATGGTTGCAGGCAGTCTGTACCAGATCTGCTCATTGACGAATGTGAACAGGAGGATCCTCGATCTTGCATTCGTAAACAACACGGATATCGTAGAGCTGCTTGAACCTCCGACTGCTATTCTCAAAGTCGATCCTCACCACAAACCGTTTGTCCTGCGGCTAAATGTATGTACCAACACTGGAGATGATTCATTTCATTCGATTGACGACCTTGATTTTGACTTTAACCGTTGCAACTTTGACGAAATCTCCGCACTGATTGCCACTGTCGACTGGACCGACTTAATGTGTTGTAATGAGCTTGACGAAGCAGTCGCGCTGTTTTATGGCAATGTATATGACATACTCCGCCTAAAGGTTGCACTGAAACGAGCCAACAGGAGGGTGGATTTCAATTTTCCATGGTGGAACGCTGAGATTCGCCGTTTGCGTAATGCACTGCGAAAACAGCGCAAGCGTTATTTCCGCCATAAGTCAGACGAAAACAAAGTTACTCTTCGACGGATAGAGCTGCAATACGAAACTGCCCGGAATACCGCTTTTCGTGAGTATTTCAATCATGTGCAAAATAGCCTTCGCGACCACCCTGCAACATTTTGGAAATTCATTAGCAGCAGAAAACGATCTGGTAGTACTTTCACTGACGTTTTGTTTAGAAACGCAAGCGCACAATCTCCAACTGATACCGTAAATTTGTTTGCTGATTTCTTTCGCGGAGTGTTTAGAAGCGACTATACCGTCCCTTCGGAAGAGTATTTGGAAACATTACCATCGTACAACATAAATCTCCCCCGTCCCACTGTAAGTCGAGCTGACGTCTTGAAGGTTCTGACTGCTGTTGATTCGTCGAAAGGGCCTGGCCCCGATAGTCTCTTGCCCCAATTTATAAAAAGCTGCGCCCACGTGCTGTCTCTTCCAGTGTGCATCATTTTCAATCGATCTCTCGCTGTAGGCATTTTTCCTATCGCCTGGAAAGAAGCTGCTATCGTTCCCATCCATAAGACTGGAAATATTCACAACGTCGAAAATTACAGATACAGTATCTCATTATTAAACTGTCTCTGCAAAGTTCTCGAAAAGCTGGTCTACAACGTCACGTATGCATCTGCATCCCACATTATTTCGGAGTATCAACACAGGTTTGTCACGAAACGATCAACAACTTCCAACCTGATAGCTTACACTTCTAAGTTGTTTCTCGCCGTCGAGAAGCGTCATCAGGTGGACGCAATTTACATCGATTTCTCAAAAGCTTTCGATAAAGTACCGCACAACATCGCAATCCTGAAATTAAAGTGTTTGGTATTTCCTACCTGGCTGACTAACTGGTTGCAGTCGTATCTTTCCGATCGCTCGGCATTCGTGAGTATATAAAAACACGCGCTCAAGCACATTCAGAACACCCACCGGTGTCCCGCAAGGCAGTCATCTGGGCCCGCTTATTTTTATTTTGTTTATTAACGATATCTGTAGATATCAAGTCTGGGAAATTGCTATACGCGGACGACCTCAAAATCTTCCGAATTATCGCTTCTGCACTTGACGCCGCGGCGTAGTGCTTCAAGAAGAAATCTGTACTATCCAAGAATGGTGTACGCTTAACGGAATGGGAGTCAACGTTAATAAATGCAAAGTAATCAGTTTCGGACGCTGCCGATAAATGTATGCTACTCGATCTGCAGACTCTGGCGACTCGCCATATCTTGGTGCAAAGAGTTTTTGTTTTCGATTTGCTGTCAGGTAATATCGACAGTCCCGATCTTCTCTCGGGCGTTAATTTGTATGCGCCTCCTCGTGTTCTTCGTAACCCCACTATGTTGTGGATCTCTAGACACCGGACTCCATATGGACAAAATAATCCACTGGAATGATGATGCCGCAGATTTAACGAAGTTTCTTCAGTGTATGATTTTAACGTTTCCAAGCATAGATATAAGTTATTAATAAGAAATATATAGTTCTAAAATATGTCTGTACGATTTATACCGAAGATTGGAAATAAATAAATTAAAATAAAATATTTTTTGCAAAAAACCGTGTTAATTGCGAATTCCGCGCAAAAAAGAATTTCCAAAAATATTCTAAGTCTTTTGCTGAGAGTTTTTTTACGTGGATTTTCCGATTAACGCGGTTTTTTACGCGGTACGTATCCCCCGCGTAAAAAAATCTCGGTGTATACCAGCAAACGGTTACGAAATCGTGATGAATTAATATCGAAGATGAAGTGCTTGACAAGCCCGTTGAAGAGACGAACCATCACTAAAATCTGACTCTTGGTAGAGTAGCATTTCGATGCGTAGCAATGTTCGAGGGCGAAGAACTCGGTTTGGGGCGTAGAGGTTAATTTGTACAAGGAGATCGGAGACCTCGTACACAGCCGACATAAGCTTAGATATTAAAATGACCAGCGATGCGTGTCTACGCTCCTGTAAAGTATGATGTCCTAATAGACTGAAATGGTTTTCATATGGTGGCAGGTTCAACGGATCATTCCAAGGCAATTGACATAAAGCATATCGTATAAATTTGCGTTGGACAGCTTCAATCCTTTCACTCCACGTTATATGATAAGGATGCCAGATAATATTTGAAAATTCAGACTGCGAGCGCACCAGTGAGCAATATAAAGCCTTACAACGCAAATGATCCCGGAGTTCGCTGGAAATTTTGAACATAAAACCCAGCAGACGAATTGCTTTGTCAATCCTCGCTGATAATGATTGGTATAAGTTAGCCTTTCATCAAGAATAACGCCTAACTCTTTTACGTGGTCAACGTGTTGTAGTTGAGTTCCAGCAATGTTGTAGTTGAAATTAATGGGAGTTCAATAAAAAATGAGAATGATTTCAATACCATTCTGTAATTAAAGTAAAGAGCGTATTTTTTTTTCTCCAAGAGAATTGCTCTCTGGACTCCCTAAAAATGGGTGGCATGTTTTTTTTTCGCTGGGGTGCTGTCAGTTCAATCAAAGATGGCGTCGAAACAACAAGCACTCCGCGAGCGTGTTGTACGGTTTTACGAAACGCATGGTCATCGTGGAAAAAAGGTTACGGTAGATCACATTCGAGACAAAAACGTACCAGTGAGTACAGTTTACCCGATCCTGGCATCCCTGAGCGTGGCGCGGAAGGTCGATAACGGCCGTCCGGCGAAGATAATGACGAAAAAGAAGAAGGAAGCTTTGAAGAAGCTGTTCAACAACAAGGACGGAACAAGTTTGCGTGACGCCGGCCGAAAATATCACTGCTCCCATACCTTGATTCATCGAACCTCCAAGATGGAGGACATTATCTGTCGGAAGAAAACTCGGTTCCTCGAGTACACGGACGAGAAGAAATCACAGTGCCAGTGGATGACGAAGAACTACCGCAGGACGTCGTTCGTGCTGGACGACGAAAGTTAGTTTCCGCTCTCGAAGACACACATTCCAGGAATGACAGCTACTATTCCAGCGACAAATCGGCCACACCCCCTGAAGTAAAATATAAATTTAAGCATGAATTTGAAAATGAGATATGCTGTACACCGCCATGTCAGACAGAGGGTTTTTAAAGCCGAGCGGTCTGGCCATCAATCAACAAGTGTACCAGAAGGAGTGTCTTGAGAAAATTCTTCTGCCATTCTTAAAGGACTATTATGCGGATGGGAAGAAGGTCTTCTGGCCGAAAGGGGTCTTCCCATTACGCCAAGAAGACACTGGAGCAGAGAAAGATACCGTACGGGCCCAAAGAAAGTAACCCGACCAACATGTCCCAGTGCCGTCCCATTGAGGATTTTTTCGGCTCATTCAGTGCCCTAGTGTACAAAAATAATTGGCGGACCAAGGATACGAAGCAGTTGACCACCAGGATCCGGAATTGTATCCAGAAGATGGACGTCAGTGCCGTCCTGCGCTCTTGTAAGAGCATCGTTGCGTCGAACGGCTGACCAGGACCCCTTCCGCAATATTCATTGAGATTTTTTTTTTGTTTTTTAACTACATGACTGAAAAAAATCTCATTTTTTATTGAACACCCGTTAAGCGTTTCGCTTGTACGATGAAAACTGATGACAAAACATTTTTCAACACGAAGGATCAACATGTTTCTTTGACACTAGTTGTAAAGTATGCCAATGAGATACTGTATCTCACGGCAATCGACTTCATTCCTTATGGTAAGAAATATTTTCAAGCCATCGGCGAAAAACAGTTTCCCTCCACGCATTAGAACAAAGACCGCATCATTCACGAACAAAAAATAGGAATGGACTACCTTGAGGAACTCCGGAACGGAACTATTAGAAAAGGATTCAGACACGTTGTCACGGAACATTTTTTCAGAACAACTGAAGGCATAGCACTTAGTCCTGGAGCAAAAGACGATTTCGTTTTCCGTATTGCAGAAAAAACTGATTGTTCTGAAATGGTGAATTCATCCATATCCACGACACCAGCGGGAACATCATGGGCGGCGTTTTCGACCTCGATGGCAGATAGCGCAACAGTCGTGAACTCATTTGACTACATTTTCTTCTTATGACTCGGGATCAGTGTATGTGGCAACTTCGGAGGGGGTTGTGCTCATGCATTCTCAACTCTCAATTCCTATCTGTTGCCACTAGTTCACTGATTTTCTTCCTTCTCGCAACTGTACTGTGCACATTGTTAATGACAATCGGATGCCGCACGTTTGCTGTACTCGATTGAGAAAGTAACCTTATGGCAATTCGACGAATTCTAACTGCGCCGCCGGGGCCCTGCTACTACTCCAGAGCATTCGTCGTTGCAGTACGATGTCCGTTGTTTTTCTGGCTATATCCTAATCCACGGGAATACTGATATATTAGTGAGGCCTGATTCCGTGTACGCTGGTGCCCTGGCGATCCAAAACCAGTACTTCGCCTTACACCAACCGTCCAGTCTTCGGCGATGGACTTAGATCACACCGACGGAGAGTTTCCCGACCAGTCTACTACGACCCTTGAACTTCGTATATTTTTCCGCTGATAGCATTCCTCAGAGTGCTGCAGACGGGGATCATCTTGGCAATGACGCATATCGCCTCCAGCGGTATCGTTATGTACGCACTCGCGACACGAACAGGCTAAACCTGCTCGTCGACTTCGTCAGGTTCCGCTTTGAGCTCAGCGCAGCAGTTCGGGCCGGAACGCCATACCTGAGTATTGAGGATGAGACACCCACCAGGAGACATCTGTTGCTGCATCTTGCTTCTCCGATGCGATGTCCGACATGATCCTTGCTACTGTGTTAGGTGTCCTCACTGCTTTCGCACATAAATAGTCGACATGGCTGTTGTAATTTAACCGATCATCGACCATCACACTCAGGTGCTTCAGCGCACGCATCGACGAAATTGAGAGTCCACCAGCACTGGTACGTTGGTTTTCATGATTGTTGATCAGCTCTACCTCCGTCTTGTGGTGAACCAACAGAAACTGTGTAGTACTACGGCCATAAACACACAGCTGGCGTTGTTGAACGCGTTATTCACCTCGATCTACCATTGAAATCCCTTTTCGGAGTTCAAACTGCCTCTGCGATAGCCCGTAGCGTAGCGTAGCTCACTAACCTGTTGAAGATGACGCTTTCCAGAAGTTCACCAAGAGTGTCCAGCGGACATGTAGGCTCATACGCTGCTAGATCTCCTGGTGGCTTCCCTAGTGTTGACAGCAGCATCATCTTTTAGATCTTCCATCCACATGGTTGGTAGCCTGCGTACAGACATTTCTGTAGTACTGTCCTGAACATGTCCGAAAACACCTGGATCGTGGTCATCAGTACCACATTGAGGATACCGTCCGGACCGAGAGCTTTCTTCGTTTTAAGTCCTTTTACACTTAAGGAACTTAAGAACAGTCGATGGAGAACGGATTGTCACCAAATTTCCACCGTCTGCATCGACATATAGTGTAGGCGCCATGCGGTTAGGTCGTGCATCGAGAAGAGACTCTCCGGCCCGAACCGAAAAAAAATCCTCAATGGGACGGCACTGGGGCAAGTTGGTCGGGTTCCTTTCTTTCGGCACGTAAGGTATCTTCTTGGCGTAATGGGAAGACGTCTTGTCCGGCCAGAAGACGTACTTCCCATCCGCATCATGCTCCTTTAAGAACCGCAGAAAAATTTTATCAAGACACTCCATCTTCTTGATTGATGGCCAGACTGCTATGGCGATGCACAGCATAACTTTTTTTTTTTCAAATTTATGCTTAAACTTATATTTTACTTCTGTTGGTGTAGCCGACTTGTCTCTGCAATAGTAGCTGTCATTACCTGGAATGATGGTCTTTGAGAGCAGAAAGTAATTTTTGTCGTCCAGCAAGAACGACGTCACGCGGTAGTTCTTCGTCATCCACCGGCACTGCGATTTCACGATCGCTATCTGCTCGTCCGCGTACTCGAGGAACCGAGTCTTCTTCCGACAGATGATGTCCTTCATCTTGAGGGTTCAGTGAATCAAGATATCGGAGCAGTGATATTTTCGACCAACGTCACGCAAACTCATTCCGTCCTTGTTGTCGAACAGCGTTTTCAACGCTTCTTTCTTCTTTTTCGGTATTATCTTCGCCGGACGGCCGCTACCGGCCTTGTGCTCCACCCTCAGGGACGCCAGGATCGGGTAAACTGTACTCACGGGCACGTTTTCGTCTCGAAAGTGGTCTACCGTAAACTTTTTTCCATGATGACCACGCGTTTCGTAAAACCGTAGCATACGCTAGCGCAGTGCTTGCCAGGGATGCCACGAGATATCTTGAAAAATCTGTGCGCGGCCCATTTAAAAATCTGTGTCTATCTGTGACACGGAAAACTTAAGTTTCGCTGAAAACAAGATGTGGTGATATTTTTCTTTTGGTTTTTTCGCGTGTCAAAAATTAAGCGCAAGATAAAAAATTGAGAAATCTGTGCTAATCTGTGCATTTTAGAAGAAATCTGTGGAAATCTGTACGTTAAAACAGAAAACTGTGGAAATCTGTGCAGTTCTTGCTATCTGTGCAGCATATTGAAAATCTGTGAAACACAGGTAAGTCTGTGCACCTGGCATCCCTGCTGCTTGCTGTTTTGACGCCATCTTCGATTGAACTGACAGCACCCGAGCGAAAAGAAACATGCCACCCATTTTTAGGAAGTCCAAAGAGCAATTCTCTTGGCAAATTCACGCTATTTACTTTAGTTACAGAAAGGTATCGAAATCATTCTCATTTTTTATTGAACACCCGTTAGGCACTAGAGACACTAGATGTGAGATGGATACAGTTTCGATTCCCGCACGAATAAAACCTCCAATAAAATATATATTATAGAAAATCAGTGAATCAAATTTAATTAAAAAAAACCTGTTTTAATCCACCTAGAGGTGCAATTGTGCCTTTCTCATTTCTCCAAACTATGATTTAATAGCTGGTTCGTACAATATAACATTATGGAAATGTCTTTCATTCTTATTACACTTGGTAAGTATATATAAGAGCACCTTTTGGAATTTCTGATTTCTGATTTCTGATTTCTGATTTCTGATTTCTGATTTCTGATTTCTGATTTCTGATTTCTGATTTCTGATTTCTGATTTCTGATTTCTGATTTCTGATTTCTGATTTCTGATTTCTGATTTCTGATTTCTGATTTCTGATTTCTGATTTCTGATTTCTGATTTCTGATTTCTGATTTCTGATTTCTGATTTCTGATTTCTGATTTCTGATTTCTGATTTCTGATTTCTGATTTCTGATTTCTGATTTCTGATTTCTGATTTCTGATTTCTGATTTCTGATTTCTGATTTCTGATTTCTGATTTCTGATTTCTGATTTCTGATTTCTGATTTCTGATTTCTGATTTCTGATTTCTGATTTCTGATTTCTGATTTCTGATTTCTGATTTCTGATTTCTGATTTCTGATTTCTGATTTCTGATTTCTGATTTCTGATTTCTGATTTCTGATTTCTGATTTCTGATTTCTGATTTCTGATTTCTGATTTCTGATTTCTGATTTCTGATTTCTGATTTCTGATTTCTGATTTCTGATTTCTGATTTCTGATTTCTGATTTCTGATTTCTGATTTCTGATTTCTGATTTCTGATTTCTGATTTCTGATTTCTGATTTCTGATTTCTGATTTCTGATTTCTGATTTCTGATTTCTGATTTCTGATTTCTGATTTCTGATTTCTGATTTCTGATTTCTGATTTCTGATTTCTGATTTCTGATTTCTGATTTCTGATTTCTGATTTCTGATTTCTGATTTCTGATTTCTGATTTCTGATTTCTGATTTCTGATTTCTGATTTCTGATTTCTGATTTCTGATTTCTGATTTCTGATTTCTGATTTCTGATTTCTGATTTCTGATTTCTGATTTCTGATTTCTGATTTCTGATTTCTGATTTCTGATTTCTGATTTCTGATTTCTGATTTCTGATTTCTGATTTCTGATTTCTGATTTCTGATTTCTGATTTCTGATTTCTGATTTCTGATTTCTGATTTCTGATTTCTGATTTCTGATTTCTGATTTCTGATTTCTGATTTCTGATTTCTGATTTCTGATTTCTGATTTCTGATTTCTGATTTCTGATTTCTGATTTCTGATTTCTGATTTCTGATTTCTGATTTCTGATTTCTGATTTCTGATTTCTGATTTCTGATTTCTGATTTCTGATTTCTGATTTCTGATTTCTGATTTCTGATTTCTGATTTCTGATTTCTGATTTCTGATTTCTGATTTCTGATTTCTGATTTCTGATTTCTGATTTCTGATTTCTGATTTCTGATTTCTGATTTCTGATTTCTGATTTCTGATTTCTGATTTCTGATTTCTGATTTCTGATTTCTGATTTCTGATTTCTGATTTCTGATTTCTGATTTCTGATTTCTGATTTCTGATTTCTGATTTCTGATTTCTGATTTCTGATTTCTGATTTCTGATTTCTGATTTCTGATTTCTGATTTCTGATTTCTGATTTCTGATTTCTGATTTCTGATTTCTGATTTCTGATTTCTGATTTCTGATTTCTGATTTCTGATTTCTGATTTCTGATTTCTGATTTCTGATTTCTGATTTCTGATTTCTGATTTCTGATTTCTGATTTCTGATTTCTGATTTCTGATTTCTGATTTCTGATTTCTGATTTCTGATTTCTGATTTCTGATTTCTGATTTCTGATTTCTGATTTCTGATTTCTGATTTCTGATTTCTGATTTCTGATTTCTGATTTCTGATTTCTGATTTCTGATTTCTGATTTCTGATTTCTGATTTCTGATTTCTGATTTCTGATTTCTGATTTCTGATTTCTGATTTCTGATTTCTGATTTCTGATTTCTGATTTCTGATTTCTGATTTCTGATTTCTGATTTCTGATTTCTGATTTCTGATTTCTGATTTCTGATTTCTGATTTCTGATTTCTGATTTCTGATTTCTGATTTCTGATTTCTGATTTCTGATTTCTGATTTCTGATTTCTGATTTCTGATTTCTGATTTCTGATTTCTGATTTCTGATTTCTGATTTCTGATTTCTGATTTCTGATTTCTGATTTCTGATTTCTGATTTCTGATTTCTGATTTCTGATTTCTGATTTCTGATTTCTGATTTCTGATTTCTGATTTCTGATTTCTGATTTCTGATTTCTGATTTCTGATTTCTGATTTCTGATTTCTGATTTCTGATTTCTGATTTCTGATTTCTGATTTCTGATTTCTGATTTCTGATTTCTGATTTCTGATTTCTGATTTCTGATTTCTGATTTCTGATTTCTGATTTCTGATTTCTGATTTCTGATTTCTGATTTCTGATTTCTGATTTCTGATTTCTGATTTCTGATTTCTGATTTCTGATTTCTGATTTCTGATTTCTGATTTCTGATTTCTGATTTCTGATTTCTGATTTCTGATTTCTGATTTCTGATTTCTGATTTCTGATTTCTGATTTCTGATTTCTGATTTCTGATTTCTGATTTCTGATTTCTGATTTCTGATTTCTGATTTCTGATTTCTGATTTCTGATTTCTGATTTCTGATTTCTGATTTCTGATTTCTGATTTCTGATTTCTGATTTCTGATTTCTGATTTCTGATTTCTGATTTCTGATTTCTGATTTCTGATTTCTGATTTCTGATTTCTGATTTCTGATTTCTGATTTCTGATTTCTGATTTCTGATTTCTGATTTCTGATTTCTGATTTCTGATTTCTGATTTCTGATTTCTGATTTCTGATTTCTGATTTCTGATTTCTGATTTCTGATTTCTGATTTCTGATTTCTGATTTCTGATTTCTGATTTCTGATTTCTGATTTCTGATTTCTGATTTCTGATTTCTGATTTCTGATTTCTGATTTCTGATTTCTGATTTCTGATTTCTGATTTCTGATTTCTGATTTCTGATTTCTGATTTCTGATTTCTGATTTCTGATTTCTGATTTCTGATTTCTGATTTCTGATTTCTGATTTCTGATTTCTGATTTCTGATTTCTGATTTCTGATTTCTGATTTCTGATTTCTGATTTCTGATTTCTGATTTCTGATTTCTGATTTCTGATTTCTGATTTCTGATTTCTGATTTCTGATTTCTGATTTCTGATTTCTGATTTCTGATTTCTGATTTCTGATTTCTGATTTCTGATTTCTGATTTCTGATTTCTGATTTCTGATTTCTGATTTCTGATTTCTGATTTCTGATTTCTGATTTCTGATTTCTGATTTCTGATTTCTGATTTCTGATTTCTGATTTCTGATTTCTGATTTCTGATTTCTGATTTCTGATTTCTGATTTCTGATTTCTGATTTCTGATTTCTGATTTCTGATTTCTGATTTCTGATTTCTGATTTCTGATTTCTGATTTCTGATTTCTGATTTCTGATTTCTGATTTCTGATTTCTGATTTCTGATTTCTGATTTCTGATTTCTGATTTCTGATTTCTGATTTCTGATTTCTGATTTCTGATTTCTGATTTCTGATTTCTGATTTCTGATTTCTGATTTCTGATTTCTGATTTCTGATTTCTGATTTCTGATTTCTGATTTCTGATTTCTGATTTCTGATTTCTGATTTCTGATTTCTGATTTCCGATTTCTGATTTCTGATTTCTGATTTCTGATTTCTGATTTCTGATTTCTGATTTCTGATTTCTGATTTCTGATTTCTGATTTCTGATTTCTGATTTCTGATTTCTGATTTCTGATTTCTGATTTCTGATTTCTGATTTCTGATTTCTGATTTCTGATTTCTGATTTCTGATTTCTGATTTCTGATTACTGATTTCTGATTTCTGATTTCTGATTTCTGATTTCTGATTTCTGATTTCTGATTTCTGATTTCTGATTTCTGATTTCTGATTTCTGATTTCTGATTTCTTATTTCTGATTTCTGATTTCTGATTTCTGATTTCTGATTTCTGATTTCTGATTTCTGATTTCTGATTTCTGATTTCTGATTTCTGATTTCTGATTTCTGATTTCTGATTTCTGATTTCTGATTTCTGATTTCTGATTTCTGATTTCTGATTTCTGATTTCTGATTTCTGATTTCTGATTTCTGATTTCTGATTTCTGATTTCTGATTTCTGATTTCTGATTTCTGATTTCTGATTTCTGATTTCTGATTTCTGATTTCTGATTTCTGATTTCGGATTTCTGATTTCTGATTTATGATTTCTGATTTCTGATTTCTGATTTCTGATTTCTGATTTCTGATTTCTAATTACTTGTTCGCTAACTTCTCATTTTGTTTACACAACTGTTATCAATTATCGTCTTTTAGTTCCACTGTCACATTCGATTGATTATTACGGTTAGTTTTTTGAAAACCCCCTCCCCACTAATTCCGATACATCACCATGAGAATTTTATACCACGTGACCTTGCCAGCACGAGGTCAGGATTGAAGTAGCATATTGGCTTCTCTTCGCTCTTCATAGCTCTCAGCTCTCTAGAGAACTACCTAACCCAGATTCGCAATGGTCGTAAAGAGTTTGTACACCCCAAGCTGCCGCCGCGCCGTGCACTGGCAGACCAGAAAATCCATCGGAGTTGTTATAATAATATGGTGGAAAGCAAGGGGCAGGCATCCGGTACCTGCTTGTAGTACACGTTTTTACACAAAGTTCGCCACGCCACCATCATCATTACCCACCGACCGACACCCACATTCCAACTGATAGAGCAACTCGGTCTGAGACGCAGGGTGCAAGCAACCCATCAGCATGAAATATTTCGGTTTTATGCTTTCAAAGTCAGGGGTAATTAATGAGGGAAGGTGTTTTATTACTTTTTCAGTTTAAATTAACTCATCCTGCGGGTGGTGTGCGGCAGGTTGTCAGAGCAGGCTAAACAGCGTCGAAGAATATCAAAACATTGTGTTCACCTTGATCTCTTCTTGAAAGTTACCATTGCGACCGAACGAGGGCGACGATAGTCTGTGGTATGCTGCGAGTAGGTAAGAAGGATACGGGAGAACTCGATGGCTGCCAGGTGTGAATAAAAGCTGGGGGATTTACAACGGCGATGCAATAAACAGGATCATGGCTACAGTGGTAATATCTCTGGGTACTTTATATGAGGTGACAGGGGTTTCAATCTATGTGAAGGATTCCCTGCAGTAAAAACTTTTAATTTTTATTGTCTGGGTTATTTTATTATTTATAGCTTAATATTCATGTGTCGAAATCTGTTCGGTGGGTACCGTATTACAGATCTGTATGGGTAAAAGAAAATAATAAATGCTTTGCTGCTCTATTTTTTATCATTTTAGGATTGATAATTTTTTATCATTGTTTATCATTTTATCAATCAACAGAAATTTAAAACTCCAAAATACGAGAGAAAAAAAAAGTTGGATAAGTTTTATGGACGGCTGAGTAAATTGATACAACCAGCAATCCTCAGGATAATAATGGAACATAAAAAAGGAAAAGTTGAGCAGCAAAAGCCTAAAATACCTTTATTTATACCGATCCGCAAAAGCTGCTTGCAGACGTTAGCGTACTATTTAATATACTTCATGGGTTAGAAATTTAGACTGCTTAGGGGTAAGGATTAAAATCCGAACCCCATTCTGTCGCACCCGACATAGTCTTTGCCGTCATCATCGAAGCAAACGATTATGCCTTCTGCAATGGCAGTACTCTATATACGAAACAAGGTACACCACTCTGCTATTGCCAACGACCTCATCATAATCAATGGCAGGCAGGTTCGCATCAGGGGGAAGCGAACGAAGACCGTGGAAGTCCACGAAAGTGCCTCCTAGTACCCGTACTTATTGGCTTAAGCTGCGGTTAAAGACATTCAAAACATGTGGTTAATACTTTTTAATATAATTCTAGAGTAGTTGCTCTTCTTTGTTCCGTTTGGTGGTGTCTGCCACTGTGGAACGTACTGTCAATTGGTGCGCACGTTGGGAGAGATATTGATTTGTCTATTTTATTAGGGTTGCAATGCTGGTTGACAGCTGTTTGAAAAATTTAATGAAAATCGAAAAATAATTATTGTAAATATGTGCGAAATTTCATACAGATCGGAGCACTAGATTTCGGCTGTTCGCAGAGTTTTTTGGAGCTAGCATCAATCCGGCACTAGCTTAGTTTTATCACTAACTTAGTTGCGGATTCTGATGAGACAAAGTCGAAACGCAAATTCCATAACTAATTTGGATTTTTCAATTTAATATGATCTAAAACTGAAAAATAATAAAACATCAAAGTGATATCTGGAATCAGTGTATAAATTCTTGAAGCAACCTTGCACCACTTTAAACCAGGGTTGTTAATAACGTTGAATTCAACTTTACCGCCGATAACGATAAGTTCAGCGCCGTTATCGTTGTTGAATTTCGCGTTGAATTTATCGTCCTCGCTAACGCATTTCGTTGAATTCGACGTAAGCGTTATCGGAAATTTCTGATTTCTGTTTAAAATCCTTTTTTCGTCAGCTATATTATACAGTTTATTCATAAAAACCTTAATATTATATTCAGCATTATTTGTGAAATATTTTTATTCTTGCGTAAAGTCGGAGCTCAGTTGTTGAAACATTCTTATCGTAAACAAAAGAAAAGCCTATTTGTGTCAAATCGCGCAATATCGGTGGTCAACTGTAGTGTCCGTTTCTAAAGTTCACGAGCAATGGAAAATAATCATGCGACCTTTTTGCCTCCATGTTTCCCTACTGTATAGTATGTTGTGTCGTGCTTTAGAGAATAAATGAAGTCATCATACATAGCCAGGACGGCGCGGGGCTTGAGTGGCAAGCGGGACCGCCACCTATCCCAGTTGGTCTGGGTTTAATCGTTGAGATTTTTCTGAGGTGAAAAAATCTGTGGTCACGTCTTCCTTCGGAAGGGAAGTAAAGCCGTTGGTCCCCGGTCCGCGAGAGTTGATGGGTCGATATCTAGTCCTAGATAGTGGAGTCACCTCTCTGGTGTCGGTCTTTACCTTCGCAGCGGTTATAGACTGATGGAAGCGTAGCGGAAATAGGCTTAATAACAAATATCCTCCTTAATAACAAATATGATCCCGTGATACTTGTGGAGTGCGCAGTAGTAAATACGGCCTCTAGCAAAAGCAAGTATCGGACTAACATTCCTTCCATTTCCTTCCACGATCTACGTTCGGGCCTGGTCCGCGCCGGTATTGATCAATAAACGCTACCAGAAGTTGCACATTGAAAGATGTTTCGCTATTCCCAAGCATAAATTATCTACTGATTCCCTGTGCAACTTCAGCTAGTCCAGATCGATAACGGAGTAGCAGCCAGTGATGGTCGCACAAGCTCAAGCTATAACATGCGGTTGGCCGAGTTGGCCTCTTCCAAGGGTACCAACCTAAGAAGGGCGCAGAGATCTTGATCTGCTTTATAGCATAAGGGAATATAAGTAATAAAATAAGTTTGGATAAGTGTGCCGTTTCCAACTTTATCGATAATAAATGGTGTTGTTCTGAAATGTGAAGTAAATAAAAGAGTTAATAACGAACGTCTTTGAGTTGCACAACACAATATTTTCAAACGCAAAGAGTTCATCATAAAAAAATAAATTCACATTAAGAATTATCGCAAACTTCATCGTGCAGTAAATCAGGCTACCTCCTTGAAACCGAAGCAAACAGTACCAAGCACTAAGTAGAATCTCAGGTTGAGTGCCACTTAAGATTTTTGAGTGCTGGAAACTCGTAAAAAATTAAATCTTAAATTTCCATATGAATATAAAGGAACACTATTCCTGAACCAAGAGAGCATAATGATTGGTCGTGGTGACTGGCGTAGATCTTTTTAGTATTTCTGCAAAAGAGTGTTCAGAGCGCCTTTGAAAAGAACACTACAGATTCGTCGAGCGGCATTCGTACCCGGGGCATGGTGATAAATCATCTGGACTCTCTCCACAATAGTAAAACAATTTTGCAATGACCCATTTGCTTGTATTTTGTGCAATTCACTATACATGCTAAAACCAGTCGAACCGACAGACGATCCTTGAAGAATAAGACATTATTTAATGCAAAACAGTCTCGTCAAAGGTCACCCGATACGAGTATAAAGGGATACACCATTTTGTCCCGTTCAGTGTGATTGCCATTAAAAATTTTCGTTCACTGGAACATTGGATCCTTGAAACAGCCAACCCTGTGCTTCAATAGATAATCGCATGACAAACTCGAATAGGTGAGCACACCATTGATCTCAACATATTGAGCGGGTATGTAGATGCTACAGTCATTCTAAAATTACTCGTCGTCAATAACGTCATTTGCTGGGTGGATGTCTGGGACATAATCGTGCCGGCACTTGGACTGGCAATTCGCCCCTAGTCTAATGATATGCAATCCACCAACCAGGCTCCTAAAACTTGTCTCCTCAATACATTTAGCTTGATATCCAGCCTCCTGAAAGGATGCTTCCTCCATCGCCTTCAAACACCTTGCGTCAATCTGTTTAATGAATATAAAGTTCAAGATGTGCGGCTGGAATTTACATGAAATGAGCGACAGTCAAACACGATCGAGCTACGATCGAATCTTTTGAAAATCGGATTTTTCAGTATTTTCTTTAGTTTCCAATGATCGGAAATAAATATAGCTGTTGGTGAAGGAACAATTATGAAAAAAATGACTAGGATTGTTGTATGATCGAGGCGAGTTGAATTCTCTAACAAATCCTCTTCACAGTTAATCGATCTGCACGTACAGTCATCCGCAACTGTTGCCTTCGAATACCTACCGTCAAGCGATTGCAGAAAGTCTCTCTAAAAATCTCCGTTCTTTAAACATTTGATTTCGAGTGATATTATAGACAAACTTGCTGTGAGTTTATATTTAAAATTGCACAATACTTTAGTGTTCTACTGGCGTTCTATATCAATGGCTTTACCTCGAATTGGCTGATTACTTTCGCTTTTCAGCATCGCTTTCGAAAGATTTCCTGGAACTTAGTTTATAAATGTCACGCACAGTTTTAATTTGAATTAAAATTGGTTAAAAGTGCTCCGAAGTTGAAATATGTTAAATGCCTATGAAATTGCAAAATTTTAACATATGCTGAAAATATTTTTTTGAGATGAAAACTTAATATAATTAATAACGAAAATAACACTTTCGGAAAGTAAAAGTAAAAATTATGAAATATGGCGTTTTCGGTTTATCTGTAGTTTTCGTTAGCATTTGATTTTTATTATATTATCGTTGATATACAAATAACTCAAAAATGTTCAAAGATGGCCAGGATACATCATTTCTAAACCGTCAACTTGGGAGGTTTAGAGTCTCTGAAATTTTTTTTTATGTGAAACAGCATATCTGCTGATAGAAAATGGTGGCCTTAAATCTTTCTAAAAATAGTTTTCTTTTATTCTTATAAAAAATTTCCTGGGAGTTTTAATAGTGTGCTCGAACTTTACCAAGTTTTAATTTTTTTCCATCGTGAATTTATGAATTTTCATATAAAACGCATGAATAAAATTTCAAACGCTTTGGGACACGTGCTAAAATGGTTCAATTTCGCTCAATTTTTTTCGATGCCTCCGTTCATTTTCTGATCGGCGATGTATAAAATTTCAACATCGCAAAAAAATGTCACCCTAATATACACATACCTTCAACAAAGTTGTTTTAAATGCTATTCTCAACAACGTAGCTAAAGACACAAAGTCTCTTATTACTTTTTTCCCCATAATAACTTCGGTGAAAATTCATTACTAAAATTATTGTATCAGAATATGCGATGTTTTATGTTCGATTTTTTTTCGAAGTTTTTATACCTTCGAAGATGACGGTTATGAAATTATGTCATTATAACCGTAAGAAAAGTTTTCAAGCGTTTATTCCACTTTGAAGATGCATTTTTTATTTAACTTTCAAAATATTATAAAAGAAAGTTACCTATGGAGGTTTGTAAGTTGTTCTATATTGATTCTTTTTAGTAGACTATTTGATCAAAGTTGCATCAAAAGCTAGTGTTTTCGAAAAATAAAATTTGCTTTTTATCAAAACCTCCACAAAACCGAATTTCGGGCTACGCCACGAGATTCATTATACGGTTCAGATATGTGCTGGCGTAAGGACTTCACGATCGCGTGTGTCATCGCGAATAGCTCGAGCGTTTGTACGTTAACTTGTTCGATCGTGTGAGCGTTTGTATGTCGCGTATGCTAGCGTGTATGTAACTTCGCGTACATAAATTCGATTTTATAACCTAGTGTCAATTCGCATATTCGCGTGTGTTCTTTGACGATCGCACGAGGACCGTGGTGCAAGTGTTTGTAGGTCCGCATTTATGAGTGTATAGGTGCTAAAACGTTCCCATAATCACCTGTGTGTTTTCATATTTGCGAGATCGCGGACGTAGTTGCGCGTGGAGCATTTGAACGCTTGGACGTAGTTGCGCGTGCTTGTCGCGCCTGCTAGCGTGTGGATAAATTCGGTGTTATAGCTGTGTGGCTATTCGCATATTCGCGTGTGTTCTTGAAGGAACGTGCGAACCGTGTCTCTGATGCCTAATTTTCAGTGTACGGGTCAGATACTAGAAGTGACTTCCCCCATATAACTAAAGTCATATCGCCATGGAACGTGTTGTCTAGTGAATATTAGTGTCATTTTTTTATTGATCCAACTGAAGGCATGAGGCTAGGCTGCTAGTACGAATGGTAGAGACTTCAGGACGGCATCGATTCATGAATGATCGCCTGAGCGATGGGTTAATGCTTGAGACCATGTTTGTATAGTTCTCGTAGTAAAGAGGAACAAGTTTGGCTTTGCCGTGAGACATGTTGGTAGACTTGAGCGATTAGTAATCACACTCCTTAAGCTCGACTCCTACCAACAGAAGACAAAAGATTATTCCGTAAGACTTTGTCTGTTTCTAATGACACTGCAGCTTCTAACTTTCCGATCTGTATTTTTCACATCCTTGCCCTCACTTGAGTACTATGGCTCTAAAATTTTCATTAGTTTCCCTACGTAGTAATCTGTAGCTAATTGAATGTCGTTAACGTAACATAAGTAAACATAAAGATGCTAAAACGTTCACGTAATTACCGGGGTGTTTTAATGTTGGCGAGATCGCGAGCGTAAGTATGTGTGTCTGATTGCAATTGCATGTTCGCATTTGTCACCAGGTTTGTGTTATCGCGAAGGCCACGAGCGCTAGTATGGTTTGCGTGAGAAAAATTGTGAGTGTATAAGAGAGAATTTGGAGTTAATTGTGTTGGTATGAATCTAATTTAAGATATAGTCATAAAAGGAAAAATAACATTTCAAATAAGCAAAAATAAGATGCGAAGAGATTAAGTAAAAACGTATAAATTGGCCGATATTATTTTTGGTATACATAAGTAGTGAAAAAGTAAACTACTAGAAGTACAGAAAAGTCATGGGTATCTGCATGTATCTCGGGTTGGATAAACGCAATGCTTGGTAACCGCATACTTTGCTCGTCACTGCGACAGGCTGAGATACGGAAGTTGAATATTTTTACGGTTGTCCTCAAGGTGGCGTTATGTCACCTTTGTTATGGAACTTGGTTGCCGACGGCTTGTCGAAGAAACTCAATGAACTTGAATTTCCAGCCTATGGGTTTACTGACGATTACCAAATACTTACTGAACTTTGCATCGGAACAATCTTTAACTTAATACAACAAGCTGTCGACAAGTTAATTTATCAGTAAACCCAAACAAAACTTCAATGGTTCTTTTCACGAAGAAGCGAAAAGAAACTTGAATTCGTCTGCAGATCATGTCAAATACGTTGGAGTTATATGAGATTCCAAACTGAATTGGTCTGCTCACATTGAGTTCAGAGTCAAGAAAGCGTGCGTGGCCTTCGGGTAGTGCAGACTAATGTTAGTTGGAAGGACCTGGTGTCTCAAACCTATATACATCTATTGGATTTACAGGGCGATTGTACGTCCAATACTGTCATACGGATGCCTTGTGTGTTGGCAGAGGGGAGAGGTAGTGACGGTCCAGTCAAAGCTAAACCATCTGAAAAGAATGGCGCTTATGGCGTTAACTGGGCTTTTACCACGGCTCCGACTGCTGCTCTTGAGGCACTTCTAAATATCAAACCATTACATATATTCTCAAACAAGAAGCACCATGATGTGCATACAGACTGCAGGTTACTGGGCTTTGGAACAGTAACCATGTTGATCTTGGACACAAATCCCCGACTATGTACGGGGAACGTGCCATTTGAGCCAATATATTCTGATGTTGATCTTGCTACCACTCATACACGATTGTGGTCACAAATAGTTACATGGGGTGAAGATATCCTTGCTCCCAGCGATATTACACTCACATGTAGTTTTCCTTACAGGACATTCTATGAGAAGATTTCCTCTCGGAGGAGTGGTTGTCTGGCTATATGGAAAGGCAACAACAAACACAAGTGGTCTATTATACTGACAGTTCTTTGGTGGAGAGACGTGCTGGTGCTGGTGTCTACTGTCGTGAAATGAGATTGGAACAATCTCACTCACTAGGTAGATACTGTACTGTATTCTAAGTAGAAATTTTTACGATTATGTGCGGGGTACAATCGGCCCTTCAACTGAATTTGTCCGGCAAAGTTATTAATTTCTGCTCCGATAGTCAGGCTGCAATCAAGGCCCTTAGCTTAGATAAATCACGGTCTAAGCTAGTGATCGCGTGCCGAACACAAATCGAAAAACTAGGCATTGTCAACACTATCTACCTTGTCTGCGTGCCCGGACATTCTGGTATTACTGGAAATGAATGGGCTGATGAATTGGCCAGGGCAGGTTCAGCGATTGATAAGTTGGATGAGGAAAAAAATACGGTCCTGAGCTTGGGCCAAGCACCGTAATTATTGGAGAAATCCACAAACGTGTCGCCAAACAAAGGCGCTTCTACAACAACCGTGCCCAGTGACTTCGAAAAATTTCCTACATTTTTCGAAGCTCCACTGCGACATTCTGTCCAGAGCTTTAACCATCATTTTTTTTTTAATTTTCCTTTACACCATTATGCATTTTAGATAGTGATGATGTGCAAAGTACTGTTATTAAAACAAATATACTGTTAATATACACCTATTGGACAGTGTAAACGTCATCCTATGAGTGAAAAATTTCATTCAATTGTTATCTAAAATAATTTTAGGGAAAAACTTTACAATTTTATCGTGCGAAATATTTATACTAAAACGGTCCCCTATCTCCCCTATGCAATAAAGGTAAAATCAGCCATTTTGTGAATTTTTTATGGATTATTTGACACGACATTTCATATCAAAAATCTTTTATCGTGATATACGATTTTATTCGCATTTGTATGTTTTATAAGATATTATGTCCTAGAAAGAATATGAACTACATTAAGAAGTGGAATCAACACAAAATTTTCCGATAGCGGTAACGTTACATTCATCGAAGTGCGTTGACGTTGAACGATGGAATGAACGCCAAAATTAACACCGCGTTGATCCAATAACGATGAAAACATCGTATTCACAACCCTGCTTTTTACCATCTATCCCACTGGTTCGATTTTGTCAAAAAATTCGCTCTTTCAAATACCATATCTTCCTTAAAACATACCATATAAAACAAGCTTAAGCTGCTCGCCACCGCAATGCTGTTAACAACCATCCAAAGCAACACCGTTCGACGGTAGGTTCAGTTGTAAGGCTTCCCTTAACCTGAGCCGACCACGTTGCGAGTAAACATCGAAGAAGGGGGACTTGGGAATTCGAGGGCAAATAGCCGAAGGAAGTTTAAATTGCGCGTTTGCACAAAGAAAAGGAACCAACACGTTCGCAATTCGCCGCAGGGAAAATGTTCAGGAAAAAAGGGTACCTATTTGCGCCCGCCTGTATATCCGCGCCGTCTCTGCAGAACATTGCCTGCTACATATAGGCGGAAGTTGGATTCACCAGCAGTGTTAAAATCGGGAGGAAGCGCGAGGAACTGCTAGCATTTGTATGGTAAATATTGCGTTCGATTTGGCTCGTGCTGGATATGCGGGCTACACTACATACAAACGTTTCGCTTATTCGGAAAGGACTACTGAGCGACCGGGTCGTAGCTTCCGTTCTAATTTACTTTTAGTGGCTTGTTTTTTTCTTCTTAAGCAAATATCGGATTTCAGGTCGGTTTCGTCCCCCAATTAGCCGCCACACGACGGCGGTTTGTAAGCAAAACATGGAAGCAGATTAAAATGTGTTCTTTGTAGGGCTTTGTCGCGAACGTTGAACTCTAATTACAAACTCTCAAAGTGGTCTTCAAAGCGTTACAAAGCTGACACATGTGCGATTCAAGTGTAACCAAATTGACCAACGCTTTTGAATGCTGATCCGTTTTCTGTGAGAAGCCTCACTGCTGAACTCATTTTGGTTGGATAATGGACGGCACGAAATTTGAAACTTGAAGGGTACAGATCACTTTCCCAAATGAATAGATCACCTTCAAAAAATCAACAGAACTACACTTTACTTCATTCCAGCACAATTAGAAACCCAATTCAAAGTCACGACTCACACAAAAATCTAAGCCATCAGAGATCAAATCATCGCCGTCACCCCTCGGGAGCACAATAATGGAACTGTTTGGACAACTAATCATAATTCAATTGCGAAACTTCCTCTTACAAAGTCGAGCGATGACGACGACGATGATGATGATGAGGACAACACCGACAATGAGGGACATTCATGGCGTACCGATGGAAGAAAAGTTATCTTTTCTTTGGCTCCATGTTCAGTCATTTGCACCTCTCTCGGTACAAATTTCTAAAACATGGTTTAAAAGTTTACCTCAACCCCCTCCCACAATCACACCTCAGCAAGTATGCGCCTCCTGACAGTAGAACGTAGTGTAACCTACCGGCAAACATGCACTTTAGGCAACGCTAGCAAATGGTAAAGTTCAACGCCAGCAACAAGAGCGCCTAGTCAACAGATCACCCACCACCTCTCCATCCGCCATCCTGTGCTGCGGCAAACTTTTTGGTCCCGGTGCGACCGACGATTGTCGGCTATGAGCACGATGACGATGAATTGTAGATTTTTGCTGACGTGAGATTTGAATGTTTGATCGAAATTTGCGTATAAAGTTTGTCGCACCTCAATCAAGTTCGATTGTGGGACATGTTCAATAGTATTGTGCTGGCGGTATAAAACGTACCTTGATCTCAAACAAATCTTCTGACTTGTTATCCATTGGATTATTTATTTTTATTTTCATCAGCCATCAGGGCAAAAACAAACTTACTTAACGGATTTGTCATTTATTTACGTTGTGGAACTAGGAATTGCATTTAAATCAAGATCTGCAAGCTGAAAATAGTTGATAAGTTTAATAATTTATACATATTTTACTTAAAATATAAGCATCCAGCACGCCTTCTCGGCAAAATATGGCATATTCGCAAGTTTAAAAATGGACTTTATAATTTTGAAAACGATTTTCGGGATATTTGGAAAATCAGCCCGACATCTAAATCAATCACTTCATTAGATTTGGTTAAACCCATCGTATGTGCCCAAGATAAGAATTAACTGAACCGAAAATCATACTTTGTATAGGACGGACCTACTAGCAATTTCACGCTTCTTACGACATGGGAGCTGGAACCCAGTGCACCACGGTGCACAGATGAGTATTTGACCCAAAAAGCTGGCCAAAAGCGAAAACTTCAAACTCGTGCAATAGCTTCTAATCCAACATGACTGGTTTCCTGGATAGCTACTACACAATTTGGAAGCCTTGTTTGATTTATTTATATCATTTTTTTTAAAAAAAAGGTGGGAAACTGAATAATACATCGTTTTGTAAAATGCCTATTAAACACAAAATGGCAGAAGGTGGCAGCTATTTTACTCTTGACCCACTTACTAAGGCACTGATTTATCTAATGATATTGAAATTTGAAGTGAGAAATGGTGAGCATAAATAAATATCACTTTAAAATACCAAAATATTTGGGACATATTGCACAATATAGCTCTATCAAAACTGTCATATTCATTGAAATATGTGGTTAATTGCGAATTTCGAATACACAAACCAATGGAATTAGCAGATACTTTAGGACTAACCGATAGATAATACTGGTTCTTTGATAAATGAAAATAAATATCTTGACGATTTTGACGAAAATACGTCGCTTTTATTTTATCCTAACTCTGGCTTATTAACGCGATTTTAGAATTGACTGCTTTTTCAATATTTTTAAACAATTAGTCTACCTTCAGAGAATATCTGTGCGAAATTTGAGCGGTTTATTCCAAATATTTTAAAAGATACAACGTTTTGAATGAAATAGACGGAACACGAATCACGCGCAGAAAAATGGTCTCCTTTGCTCGAAACGACGCTTTCGAATCATTCGTGCACTGTTACAAAAAGTTGGAACCGCAGTTTAAGATGCAGACAAACATAATTATAATGCAATTTCATATGAGAACTACTTAGCACATCTTATTACACTAGTTTCTATTCATTACCGGTTCTTTTTCGTAGAACAAAGTATATTAATGCTTTTGGCCAGCTTTTTGATACGAATACTCTTCTGTGCGGTGGCTCAATTCTTGGTTTTTGTCGCTGGATGTCACACAGGCTGGGTTTGTCCGAAGCAAGATAATAGTGTGAAACCAGACAGGGTAATAATTTTGCACTGCCACGAAACATACCAATTTTTGCCTACTCTATCAGTGGAGTGTATTTGTTTTGGCAACATTATGCTCACCGCTGTTAGGTGCCGTTCACAATTAGTTGTAAATTTTTCTTCATTATAGTTTGACATTTGTGTATAAATGACATAGGGCTTAGGTAGGTCTTCGCTCTCCTCTTGCAAATATAGGTGTGCGCTTGTTATGCTGATCATCAGCGATGACAGCTGAGGAATTCCACGAAGATCCGTCCGAAAATGTTTAAAATCGTGACCCACCATCTAAGATTCCTATGAAACTTTACACGTTTCACCGGCATGGAAGACTAAACATTTTTCACAATCAGTACGATTATTTTGACTCAAGAGTGATTTTTTAAAAGGGCGTAGACATTTCTGTGTGCAATAATTTCAAAAAAAATTGCTCGATTACGGTATTTTATACATAAAAACTTCCTGAGAATGAGTTACAGCGAATGAAAATTTCTGCACGAACAAAATATGCGCTGAAAAAAATGTATCATTTTTCACAAAAACAAAAATTTGTGTTAAAAATATAAATTGAAAAAAAAAATATTTTGAATGTGATTGTATGATGGAGAACTTATCGGTAAAAAAGTTTTTCTAACAATAACTTTATTCATGTTTGTAAATTTCATACTAATTGACATACAAAACTGTAATTTTATTACAGAATATCAGAATATCATTATAAATCAAAATGCATTCAACAAAAATCTTCTAAAATGCGATTGTTTTCGTATAGCTTTGAAAGGTGTTAACAATTTCGCCTTGATGTCAAAAAGAAAATTACAGGAAATGTTGTAGGCCTTTTGAAAAACTTATTGTTGTTGACGGAGAATTGCAAATAACTTCTGAAAAGGTCGTAATAAAACAAAAGAATTAAATAGTTAAAATAAAATTTGAAAAATCTCGAGAACAACCATATTTCTGAATTTTTTGTTATGAGCATTTTCAATTAAAATGGCGCTTAGAATTGTATTCAAAAACAAAACTGTTTTTATGACTGCAAATAGTATGAATTATGAAAATATGTTGTTGTTAGGAAAACTTTTTCATTGATAGCTTCTCCATTATGCAAATACACTGAGAAAGTTTCTTTTACGTCTTTATAGCGATAAACATTAGATTTTTGACATTTGATGATGGGGTAACGCGAATAACTTTGAAAAGGGCATAATAAGTCGAATTATTTGTTTTTTTTTTTGGGACAAAATTCAAAATATCCCGAAAACTTTCGCATTTTGGAAGTTTTTTGTTAAATGCATTTTGATGTAATACGATTCTTAGAATTATAATCTGTAATAAAATTACAGTTTTGTATGTCAATTAGTATGAAATTTAAAAACATGTATAAAGTTATTGTTAAAAAAACTTTTTACCGATAAGTTCACCATCATACAATCATATTTTATTTTCAGGATAGTTTCCCCCCCCCCCCCCCCCCCACGATCACCACTGTAGCGAAGTGTGCGAGTGCGACGGTAAAAATACACATCGAGATTGCCGGCCCGTGATTAGCCCACAAGTTCATAGTGTGGTGTCGGTTCGCCAAAAGGGGTTAGGTAATCGTAAAGGAGTTTTTTTCGCTAGCCTGGCTAATTAACAATGAACCGAATATCGACCGTTCTCACTGTGGAGGATCAGTCTAACGAACCAATCTCTCCTCCATAGGTGATAAAATTTCAAAGTGGAATCTGTTTCTTAGCGCCAAAACACATGCACAAATCTTGGCAGGCAGTTGTGACTTATTTGGGAGTCAGCATCTTCAACCAAGGATTCTCATCAATCTTACGAGCTATGGAGGTGATGGGAATTACCTTGGGGACTGAAGCTAAAAGATGTGCTACTCGACTCGACAGTGAACGTATAACTCGGTCTGAACGCAAAGTGGGTGTTGCAGCAAAACAGGCCCGAATTTAACAGAGAGAGCAAAATGTGCAAAGCTAAGAACATTTTCATGATAAGGATGGCCCCTAATAGGCCAAAAAATAACGTTAACATTGGAAATTTTCACAAATAGTTACGTAACTTTTACAAATTATAAAGTAACACAAATCCCTCTCGTCTAAACATAGCCAACATGACTATGATTATGAAAAATACGAGTTTTCTGATTACTGATAACCCAATTCGCCAAAATTTTACTCAAGGACCCATGCAGTTTCCAGGTCGCGAGAGATTTTTCTTTTCGTATTCAAAAGTAAAATCAATAAAAAGTCAATTAATGTATCTTCAAAATAAAAAAAAAGTTTCTGAATCCATTGAGTAGATACTTTACAATTTATTCACAAAAAGTGCTCAATTTTGCGCCTCGCGAGCAGAAGACCTCCTTAATCAGGAATCCATCCAATCTCATCCGGTACAGAACTATTATACATTACAAAAACTGTCAAAAATGTGTAATTTAGAGCATACATCAGAAATTATATTAAAAATAGGGGATTTCAAGGACAAAATATTCTAACTTCCGTATTTTTCAAGAACGGATGTATTCTCATTCAAATACTAAGATTGCTCCCTCTAAAAAATGCATGAACTGTAATTTTCTGAAAGCTAGTTCGAAAGTTCGAAATGTATTTCTCCCTAATATTTCCTAATAGTACAAAATCTTCAATTGTATAGGAGGGGGAAGGCAGATGGTTAAAAAATTTCCCAACTATGTGAAATTTGGCATCTTAGCTATTATTTAGCTTAGAATCGTTGACACTTGTCACAATATGATGGGGCCTTTGTAAATAACAATAAAAAAATCGTAAAACCCAAAACTATAAAAATATTAACTTCGAATAACTTTACTTTCGTTCGATTGGGTTGTTTTAAAATTTCAGCATCATTAGTTAATCTCTAATTGCTTCAGAATAATCAAAATTTATAGTTATAGGAATTGGGAGAAGTGATGCATTTTAAATTGGATTTAGGAGTACAATTTAATTGTTTTTCAATTATCTAATAATTTTGTCTCTATTTGGAGTATGCATTTTGTATATTTGAAATGGATCGTTTGTAAAGTTTTACTTAGATGTATAAAATAAATAATGCCCAAAATATTTCATAAAAATAATAGTGCCAAATTATTTTGGGAGCAGCTAGACATTCTTTCTTAATAGCTGTCTGTTAATCAACTTATGATAACCAAATTTTAAAAAATCAAGTGGCGATAGGCTGAATGCAGATTCTATTCGAAGTTTATCTCAAATCATAGCAAGTCAATGTAAATTATGGTAATTCAATGCTTTTTATGTTTCTCTATTGTAGTGTGAACAGTAAAAATCGAAAATTCTGACAAAGTATGCACTGCTATTGCTAAGCAATCACTAAGGAAATTGATCTAGTTGAGTCCTTCTCAAACAGTAAAAGTCCTAGTTTTAATCCAGTTTTTAACGCAGACGTGAGATTTCATCGTTTTTTTGCGGTGCGGTTGCGGTAATACAGAGCGGTAAAAGTTCATTTCCTGCACCCCATCTGTGGGAAAATGTGTCTTACCGCAACCGCGACGAACCCTAGATGTTTGTACACGGTGCATGAGAACGCAATCGATGTCTATGTTGTGAGCGGACACGTAGACGCGGTGTGCCTGCATAAAACATCTGTCGCAACTAACGTCATTGGACAGATCAACCCTCAACCCTGCACGAATTTCGTGAGTGTTACAGTTCAATATATGCGGCTGGAATTTATAAATAATGAGCGACAGTCAATGACGAACCAACTTCGCTCAAGTCTTTTGAAGATCGGGTTTATTATTATTTTTAGAAGTTTTCAATCATCGAATATTAAAATAGCGTTTGCTAAAAGAACACATAGGGGAGACCAGGGTTAGTTGGCTGTGTTTTCAGTTTTCATTTTTTACCGTTTTGATGTAGGGTAAGGTGGGGCAAATCCGACCGTTTGATAAACCCGACCCCCCTCTGTTATATAAAATCGGAAGCACTACGCGAGCTAATATCATTGTTGTCGTGTCGAGCATCGAAAATAATCAAAATGGTGGTATGACAACACATTATTAATCTACACTGAGATGTTCAAACGACAATAAGTGTGTTTTAACAACTTTTGATTCGATTTTTGTGCATCATTGCTACAAGAAATTTCTGATTGTCAAAATGATTGCATAAAAAATTTAATTGTATTGAAATTCTTTGATTAAAGTCCTACAAAGTGCATAGTTGAATTTAGTCCAACTTTTCTCATATTTTTTTAATTGCATCGTAATGAAAAATGACGCAGTGGGGCAAATTCGACATTTAATGAGTGGAAAATGTTCATTTAATATATGAATATATATTTTTATTGTTATTATTTATAATGTTTTGCAATTCGATTAAAATGGGAATATTTTTAAGTGTTACTGATTATGATTTTGACATTCCAAGATTGACATTGAATTCCATTTTCTTCATGTTACAATTCAATAACATAACATTCATTGATTTATCATTGAAAAGCCATAATATTTGGGTAATATCTGTACTAAATCAACCCCAAAAACAGGCGGTCGAGTTTAGCCCACCATTTTTGAAAATAGGAAAAATGAACATTTTTGTAAAACGCTTGCATCTCGAAATTTCCCAAGCTCCGAACAAAATGCTATACATTGAAAGTTGCTCAGAAGCCTAGTCTTTAATTTGGTATATAAAACGACTTGATCCGATGTTAAATGAGCATTTTACAGCCAAAACCATTTACTACGTCGGATTTGCCCCACCTTACCCTAGGTAGATTATGCAAAATAGAACACGTAGTATGGAAGGGCAGACTGTTGGAAACATCTCTGAATTTTATTAAAAGGTTTGTGCATTGTCTCCATTTTTAGAGACAAAAAGATGTGACGCGGAAAACCCGCCTACTTTCCCCGGTCCCGGAGTAAGTTGGCAGTATGTATAGATACACCGAAAAAAAGCAATCAAATGGAGAATCAAATACTCCATGGGCCCTTTTGTGCTGAATGTCTTTCCAAGAAAATTGTATTTTAACCGACATTTGCTATTATATTTCAATTTCAATACCCCGGAATATTGACTTTGACGCGTACTCCATATTTTAAAGCAAATTTCCGAAGTTCTTCAGGCGATTGGCCGAAGTAAATGTTTCCTGCATTGACGAGATACACAAGAAAAAGATTATTTTACTTTGAGGTGAATTCCAAAAATAAAAAAAATTGATGACTATTTTTGCACCGTAAATAGTATCGCCAGCTTGTCCCGCAAGCAGCGCCGCCGAATTACCCCAACCGCATTATAAAAAAATATTTAAAAAATAGCATTTGTTTGTGGATTGATATAATATGTATACGGATATTGAAAGTTCATTTCACGCACTATCGAAAAATATAATCATTTGGGAAATAGATTGAAAATCTCCCTATATAACACAAAGTGTTTAAAATTTAGGAAATTTACTTGGTATGCTCGAAAACACAATATCACCCACAACTTCCACAAAACAAAATGTTTTGCAACCAAAACACATTGGATAATGTGTTTTACATAGCTTGAGGTACATAACGAGAGGCAGCACTATATGTCTAATAGAAACTTACCCCAACCGCCAACTAGCTCCGGGCTCCCATATTCATATAATTTTTGATGATTTTTTTTTAAATGATCTTAAGTCGCTAATAAATCGTCTGTTCAGTAAAGCGATCTGTAAGTACAGTTTCCCGTAAAAACTGCTCCGCCCATCATCTTCAATCTGACTTCGAATGATGAACTTACATTTAAAATCACACTTTAACTTTAGTATTCTGATGGTTTTCCATATTTATGACTTTATCCAAAATAATCAGGAAAATTTTGGTTTTCCGCGTAGCTTTCGAAAGATTTTTAGAAAATTAGTTTCAGATTTTTTTTATAAAAGCCCTATACACTTCGAAATTGAATATAAATTGGTTAAATTTTTTCCAACCGCTGTGTTAATTATGCTCAATTTTACATTGGCTTTTACCGCCCTCTGTGGACATTATCTGGGGAAAAAATAAGCAGGGGGTCTGCAAAAGAAATCATTCTCAACGGTTCTTAACCGAAACAGTCAGCAAAACTTCTTATGTGATTATCTATAAATAAGGAAACAGCAAGCTGCATTCTAATACCACTTTGATTAGTCATACTAATCGACTAAAAGCTTCGTGTTGCCAAAGTGAAATACCAGCTCTTTCAGATGCCTTCCCTCCAATATATACACAGGAAGCCCCATTTACGAACCAAACCGGGGGTTCCTAAATTGAATTAGTACGTAAAAAACGGTTCGTTATTTGGGATTTAGTTTGTAAAAAAAGTTTGCTTCGCATTCTTATTATTTTCGTTGGTTGAGCAATATTCTCGATAACCCTAATAATATGGGTATTTTTGGAACGGACCTGACAAGTAGATGGTGAAAATGAACAAATGTAACATTCTTGAAATCCAAGATGGCGACTTCCGATTGAGCAATATTCTCGATAACCCTAACAATATGGGTTCGATTTTCATCATGCACTCGTCAACCACATTTCGAGAATACTAACATTGTTGAGTGGCCATCTTGGATTACAAAATGGTTCAAGATATCAATTTTCGTCATGCAATCGTCAACCCTATTCCGAAAATACCCAACTTTTATTAGTAATAGTTAGCTAGGAATATGTTAAATTGTATAGGGGAACATGGGGAGACTTGACCAAGCGCAAAATTCTATTTTCGGCTATGGCGTCTTCTATTCGATTTTTATTTTTTTTTTTCAAAAATATTTTTATACTTGTTTCGATCCCTTAAGGTAATTTTGAAAGTTTGGAGTAAAAAATCCTTTCCTTGCAGAAAATATTACGTGATTAATAAATTTACGTTAAATAATGTAATTTTTTATCAAACTTTATATGGACATATCTACTCGACTACTAATTACTATTAGACTATCAGCACCGGTGCGTAAGCAAATGCGTGTGTATTTTGATTACGCTAAACGATAATATTATATTTAGACACCCGTTTTCGCACCGGTCGTTGGTAAATAGGTTGCCAAAATAATAATCTGTTTTTACACCGGTAGTTGTTATTATAGTTACGTTACATTTTTTTGCAATCATGTAATAAAATAATCGTTTTTTTAATGATATGGACTTTATTCAGTGAAAAAAATATTGCTAGAAACAAAATACATTTATTTATTGAATTCAATAAAACCATGTCAGTAATAAACATCGTTCTCTTTTCTAAAAATATTTTATTGTAATGATTGTAAAAGTATTCAAACTGGAAATGTTTATGGAGATTAAAAGTTAATTATTGTTTCAATGAAAAAATGCTCATACCATTAATTTTGCCGTTTGAAGCAATAAACATTGTATTATTTAATTGAATAAGACATTTTTTGTTCAAATATGCTAAAATTCTCTATGCAATAAAAATTCTAAGAAATGTTATGGGTTCAGAACGGACAACGAATTCTAATATCTAATGTTTACCCAGAAGTCATTGTCTGAAGCACATACTACGGCCGCTCTGAATCAGGAGTGTAATGAAAAGGATCTCATGCTAGATATTACAAACAAACTTGCGGAGAAGGAACTTTTACGACCATTCAACGATTGTTTTGCGGAACAGTTTATACGAACGATCAGTTTCGAATACGCTTTCGTTTTTATGTATTTCGAAGCCTTTGAAGAGGAGCTAATACTATATTGAAAAGCCAGAGAAAGTTGGGTTTTACCAAATTATACGGAAGCCATCTGACGTACGACCTTCAGACGCTGCAGTCAAATATATTCGGATGGGAGAAAACTTGCGCGTTAATGTATGTGAGAATACTGCCATACCCCAGGTAATAGACGTTTACACTGATATTTACATAAATTTTGTAGCCCACCTGTCCATCAGCTGTGGTCATATTGTAGACAGCATAGCCGGGTAAACATATCTGGGTTTTAAGTATATTCAAAGGCAATATTGAATCGCAGAATAGTGGGCTTATTCATGAATACTTGGTACACTGGACTGTAACCATTCGAAATGAAAACATTACTGTACAACTTGGGCAGAACAGTATACAGTAAAACAAAAATAATTAAGTGATAGTATTTTATGTGTGGTTTCAATAATAATATTAACTTGCGTAAATGCGTTGTTTTCCTAGGTTGATACACGGAGCACGTTGTTATAGTAATCATATCTCATCTAACTAACCTAGAACTAGAATCGGGAATCAGTAGCGACTGGTTCAAATAGCACGTTCCCCATGTTGATCGGAGATTTGTGCTTAAAAGACAATTATCAAAATTCACGTTGAGAGGAAGCTCCAAACCAATATTCACCAAACACATCTAGTGCTCGTGAACTAAAGGAGTATCGTCAACTCTTTCGTGACTGCTGTGAATTGCGCTGAACCAACAATAGTTTCTCCGGAATTTCCCCTTAATGTGGATTTTGACCCATACCAAAAGTAATTTTACTTTTGCTATTAATAAATGACATCCAATTCAGATTGTATGTGTAAAACATATAACCACAGACTAACAGACATAACACTCAAAAACAAAGCTTCGCCCGCTTTAACGGTCATTTTAAATATATTTGTAGTTGGGACTGTGGCCACATTTGAAATTATGGCGCCACTGACATATGAACAAGCATATGGGGGATAGACCACTAGTGAAAAATTGTTCCCAAACCTGAGGGGTAACCCACCAGTAAATGAGTGTATGGAACTGTGAATAAAAGGTGGAGCTAGTGTTCTGGGAAAATTGTCGGATCGATGTTTTTGAGGGAATTTCCTCATAGTGCTATGTCTGTTAGTCTGTGATATAACTATCATTTTTAAGAAAACAACAATTAGTGTCTGTGGTATTATAGAGTCCCGTACAGAGGAATGCGCAACGCTGCCTAAAATGATGCCATCTTCTTTGTTTCTGGCACCCACAATTTTTGCTGTAACTTTGAGTGACTTCAACCGAGTTACACAATAAATTAATATGGAGTGAATTGAAAACCCACTGTTTCGTGGCTTATAGCACTTTATTCTTGATACTATTCCATGTAATTTATTTTACATTGTTACAAAAAAAGCATAATAAACTGAATACAGTGTCTTGTTTCGACGATTGAAATATTTCGCCATGATATTAACTAACTAATACATTTCTTGCATGTTCTCCGAAAGATGAATATTTGTTTACTTTGCACGATAGGTAGCCATCTGACTGTTCGATAGGTAGATTTGGGTTCACTCTGTGCGAGCCTTTATAACATAAACAAGGCCTTTGGCAGCAAGTAGCCGCTAGCCGGCGCTACTATCGGCCAATAGGCTTCCAGTAATCGATATATGAACTTTGCGTGCACCTATGGGTAAAGTAAAGTTCAATCGGAAATTCTGGTTGGTTCTAATTCGTATTCGTAATTCGTATTCCGGCTGATTTCCCGAAAAAGCTTAACTGTGTAGTATTCCGGCGCCAATAACACAACTAATTCTAATTACAATCGGTTGTATCGCTGGAGCTGAAATACTAACTACAAATACATCTACTTCAAGAAATAAACATTAAGTGCGTACCCTGGAGCAAATTGGTACAAACGAATTTGTGGCAAGTTAATACAGATATATATTAACTGAATTCAACATTTTGTCGTCGATACGGTAATTCCAAAGATGGAATCAAATAATGAGTTATTGCTCAAAAATTATAAATTTGATTCCAATTTATCAGTATGGCAAATGACATAACACGGAATCTTGCTTTCAAACAACGGTCCTGCGGGGTAGTGCAAAATTCTTAGCGTCAGCGATAAGAATTTTTTCATAATTCGAAGTAGCGTACTGTGTCTTCAACTTTTAACTCAAACAATTTGAAATTCTATTACATCTTCGCCTGTCAAATGCATTGGCATCGATGCGATGAGCTGAAGCGACAATAATGTAATTTAATGTTCAGATGTGCTCTTTTGAATATCATCGATGTATTTCCCAAATCAGTCCTCGAATTGTTATATTTGTTTGTCTGTGGTTAGAACGAGCCAAAGCATCATCAGGTGTTTGCCATGGCCTGACACGGGTCTTAATCATAGGTAGGTTAAACAGTGGAACGTTCGAAATTTTTTGAACGTGACGTTCGCTGCTTACCAAATTGGTCATCAAATCCACATTCTTGTATCCACAGTTTGCATAAAATTGTCGGAGTAAGTCAAAAACTATTGCAACGAATTAACAAAAGTGACTATCCTAGAATTATAGGACATTTCCACATTGTTCGACGCGGAATACTTCTAGTAAATTTATAATAAACGTCTTGAAACAAGCAATTTCATCGTCCAACAATAAGTTAATTAACATTTCGTGTTACTGTTTCTAGGGTTCGTCGCGGTTGCGGTAATTACCGCAACCGCGCGGTATTTACCGCACCCGCACCGCAAAATCTGCGGTGCGGGAAGACACTTTTTCCCGCGGATGCGGTGCGGGAAATGAGCTTTTACCGCGCGGTATTACCGCAACCGCACTTCAAAAAATAATTGATAAAGTCAGCAGTCTGCATTAAAAAGTAAATTAAAACTATAAATTTTGCCATTTGAGAAGGACGCAACTAAATTTATAACGAATTAGCAATGTCATTATTAAGAAAACATCTCTGTCGGAACATTTAAGTTTTACTTATTACCCTACAATAGAGAAACATGAAAAACATTGAATTTCATAGACTTGTCATTGATTATAAAAGAAATCTAAATATAATCTGTATTTGACCTATCGCTATTTGATTTTTTACATTTAGGCTATTCTAAAATGATAAAAAATACTGTTACTCAGAAATAAAATCTATAAAATGTGTCCAATATAATTTAGCACCAGTTTTTTATGATTTGGATTATAGAGGTTTTAACCTTATGGTCATTCGCCTCTTTTCGGGTTAGAAAAATCTCATTAGAAAATTTTCTAACCCTATGTGCGGGGTTGGAAATCGAACCCAGGTGAGCTGCGTACAAAGCAATCGATTTATCAACTACGCTATGCCCGTCCCCCATTTAGCACCATTATTTTTACGACACATTTTGCACACTATTTATTTTATACTTTAAAGTAAAAATTTATAAACGAACCTTTTCAAATACATGAAACGCACAATTCAGTCATTGAAAAAGAATTGAATGAAACCCAATTTAAAAATGCACCATTTCTCCCGATTCCTCTTGGCAATCGTGGAATTATTAATCGTTTTAGATGACATTTTCTCAACTGTATATTTTTATTAATTTGGAGAATTTAAAGATAAAATAATAATACTGAGACTTAAAACAACTCAAATTATCTTCATCAAACCAAACGAATTTGGAGGAATTGGCAGTAAAAGAGACAAATGTAGAAAAAGCGTCCAAAATAAGGAGGGGTCCAAATTAGGCTTTTTACCCTATCATTCGTTACTCAACATCGTATTCCTATTTCTTTTGATTTGAATTTACAATGAATTTTTCTGCAGTCCGTTTTTTAAGACTCTTTCTCAAAAAGGATGCTACATCACTTTTTTTCACGTACGTCCATTGGTTGTCCAACTGGGAATATTTTCTAGCAAATTAACAACTACACAGAAGACCCATTTTTATCAGCCCCTTTGGTGTATTTTTGGTAGACAAAATGGAGGCACTGATAAAACATATTTATTTATTTCCTTTAGTAAACCGAACTTATTCAATATTGTTCCCTAATCATAGCCTCATAACCCTGACTAGCTGACGAAATCCTTTCGAAAAGCTGACAAAATTTGGGGCTGATAACAACGGGTTTTCACCGTAATATTTTTCAGTCAAGTAAAGCTCTCGAAGTTATTGTTTTTACAGTATAGGGTATTGCATTTTTTTGTAATTCTCAAAGCCTCTCTTCATATTTTGGTAAGTGTCAAAGTTAGTTCAGATGCCAAACTTCGCATAGTTTGGACAATTTTTGAACTTGCCAATTGAAGTTTTTGCCATTGGAATTATGGAAAAATATTGGAAAAAATACATAAAAGGATAGAGCTTTCGAACTTCTCATTAGAAAATTTTAGTTTATACATTTTTTAATATAGTAATCTTAGTATTTGAATAAGAATACATCCGTTTCTTGAAAAATGCGAAGTTAGGGTTTTGGTATATTTTGTTCCTAATCCCCTATTTGTAATAACATTTCTGGTGTATGCTGCTAATAATTCATTTTTTGTAGTTTTTCTAATGTTTAATAACTCTGAACCGGTTGAGATGGGATGGATTCCTGATTAGACGTTATGTGTAGAACGATTTTTTTCGTCAACTATGGCGCCGTTCTTATTGATAACATTTAACATATTTAATATCACTGTATTGGGATGCTATATATAAGTATTGGTGTTTTCTTTTAATTTTTTTTGTGGTGAATTTCATTTAAGAATTAAAGATATTTTTTTCTACGTAACTGCGAAAAGTTTTCCTTTCATTTTCATGTGTCAAATTCATTGCAAATATAAAAATTGAAAGGAAAATATACAACTTCATTATTCCATTTTTTATAATAACTGAGGGATTAAAATTTACCTATTAATTGCTGCGGAAGAACGTTTTTGTATGTATAATGATGAAATACAGCTACATTTCATAGGACTTCAGCGCTATACTAATATTTAGAGGAATGACAATATTTTACCTTGATTCGAAAGTATTTGTCTCAAAATTTACGGCGTTTTATTAATAAAAATTGTAAAAATTGAATTTTTTTAATGAATTTTACATTCTGAGGAGTCCGTCAAAGTTTATTTTCATATAAATAAGAATAGCATTTTTTATATGGATATACAAAATGAATAATTTTTCAACACAATTTTTAAAAATACATGAATTTTACCGCATTTACCGCATTACCGCGCGGTGCGGTGCGGTAAATGCAGTGCGGTTGCGGTAAGCGGTGCGGTTTTATTATTTTCTTGCGGTTGCGGTGCGGACTATCCATTTACCGCCCGCATCCGCACCGCGACGAACCCTAACTGTTTCTAAGAACAATATTAGAAATGTTAAAATGTATTAAAAATATCATTTTTATAAGTTAAGTACAACCACCCAACCCCGTCTACTACCGCCCTCCCCTTATTTACAGACTAAGTGAATTGAATTCCAAGTGCATTCGCGTTCATGCATTTCACTATACTGCCTATGATCGCAAGTCAGTCCCATGAAGATAGGAAATCCCATAGAAAACGGGGCAAATAAGCGATCTTGGGTAGTATACAGTCGTGATTCGCTGGTTGGGCCACAGCCTTGCCCAACTAACGAATTTGATTCGCTAGTTGGACCGACTGACAAATGTCAAAAACTCTCCAAAGGAGATGTTGGCAGTGTAAATGCATCTGTTCTTATCTCCAAATATTGTCAAATTGATTGTCAAAGTAAATTTGGCAGAAGATTTTGACGTTCAGATGCTTTTTAGGTGGACAATGGTCCAACTAGCGGAGGTCCAACTAAAAAGCGGTCCAGTTAAAAATTGTCCAACCAGCGAATCACGACTGTACACCACAACACAATATTATCCCTCGAAAATATGATGAACCACCGGATGAAATGAGATGGTGATGATGTAACAGGTGTGATCTGTGTCCTGCCATGCGTACCTATTAGCAATTAAATCCAGCGTTTTTGAACTAAGCGCTGCAGATTGTGTGATAAATCATTGGCGTCGTGATCTTCTTTTTATTACTGGTCCTGAATTAAAAACTTTGCGCGAGAAAAATACACGCATTTTCTTTCTTCTCGAATCTTAGTTTCCACAGTCCCCACAATCATCACCATTTGTTCGCAGCGATTTTCGATTTTCGTTGGAAACTATCATTAGCTTTCGTATTGACCTCCACATATAAAAATTTTCGGGCTTTTGCAAGCTTCAAAGCCAATGAAATTCCGCTTCTTGCTTGCATCCTATCAATCGGTTCCTGGGCCACATCATGCCCAGCTTGACATAATGATACATCTTCCAGTTCAATCCAAGCTGCTTAGATGCACTCATTTTTACTTCCACGCAGAAAACATACAGCATAATCAAAACTGTGGGTAATTGAATACAAACAAATACTGTTCAATTTATCAAACGACAAAATAATTGGTGTGAATCGAGGTTTGAAAGTATATTTTCATTAAAGTTACAATAAACTTTTAATTTCAATAATTGTTTTAATTTCTGTAAACTTTAAAAAAATGTTAATGAATTCAATCAAATAATTTATTGACTCACAACCGATAGTTTTATTTATTAATTTTATTTAAAATAAAAATCTTTCACGAGTCGAATCAAAATTCACACAGAACACTTCTGCATAACATTTATCGCGAGATCCTATTTTTTACATTTTCCTTTGTTTTGCCTCCTTTCTGCGAATAGCAACGTTGGCGTTGGTTGGAAGAAGTTACCAAATATAGACACTCGCTGTAAACCGAAACGATAGGTTTCCATTTCCCAACCTGTTTACCAACCGCCGGTGCGGTGTCGTGTTATGATGACGGTTAGTAAATTGCTTATACCCACGACCGGTGCTGATGGTCTTAAAGGACTAATATACCATCTTAATCCTTGTGAAGCAGTGAAATGATTTTACATAAACTGGAACATTGGAATAGTTATTACTAGAATTCGTATGAAATTGAACGCAATAACTAATGTTGGGGAGACTTGACCAAGATTTTGTGGGGAGACTTGACCAAGTGGCGATCAGCTGAAGAAAGATACAAAATTCCTAATATTTATTATGCTATGGTATCTACTGTTAATGTTAATCACGCCATAAAAAAATCCCACCCTAAACATAAGTCTTTATATTTTAAAATTTGTAAGCAAAGTTAGCAATAGTAGGACTTATTTCGTGACGTGTGAACATGCAATGCAAGCAGTACAGTTAATCCTTAAAAAGAAATGCATTTAAAAAAATCAAAATTTATCAAATGCAACCCTTTTATATTTTTCACTGCTACCTAAGGATCTCGACAATAGGGAAAAAATAATTACAGTATGTTTTATGTCATTATTTTTTGTTATGATTTTTCAAAATTCTCTTGATCAAGTCTCCCCACGCCTTGGTCAAGTCTCCCCGCAATGGGGAGACTTGACCAGAAAAAACGATCACAGAAAAACTTTTATAACTTTTCAAAAATTAAATTAAAAATTCTGCAAAAAATCATGAAGAAGCGCAATAACTTTGTGCATTATATCTGAATGATTTTTGGGGGATTGAAGGCTTTTTTAGAGATTTATGCAGTTTTAGCTGAAAACCTGGTCAAGTCTCCCCATGTTCCCCTACCTACAACTTTATACTGTACTGTCAAACTTTTTTTACGAACTTGGTTCGTAAAAAAAGAGTTCGTTGTTTCGAATTTAGTTCGTAAAAAGTTACGTAAATCGAATATTACGTAAAAAAGAATTCGTAAATGGAGGTTTCATTGTATTGACCAAGGTGCTTAGAGTTCTAAGGTGATTTGTCTTCGGCAGTAAGTAGGTGAGGAGTGAGGTAAGCATGCAGCAGACTGCGGGGAAGAAAAATGACAGCGAACAACTTTGTTTACCCACTGAAATCAAAGCAAACATATGGAGAGACCTAGTAAACCATGTTGTTAGCTGTCGTTTCTAAAACCAACATGGCTGATCGGCGTTTTTGAGGATCTTATCACCTGAGAATAAAAACTCCTTAGTATTAACAATAGGAGAACTAACCAAAAACTGGTAAAACGCAAAACGACAAGCTATCTTCCTCACAAAATGACGTATGAAACAGACCATCTATCGGTTGTGTTGAGTAGACAAATAAGTTTGCTTGTTGACTGCTGTTTACACTACCGTGTCTACGTGCTCACACGAGCAATTGAAATCGACGGTGTTGTCACCGACGCAAAGCTGAAATCCAAACATCTGCTGAAGTATGAGGTTGGAACTTTTTGAGACTCTTGCTTTTGTCCGGCAAAATTTTGGGTTGCAAGTAATTGCATTCAGCAGAAATCCCTGAGGCTAAGAAATATCTCGTCTTATTCCCCAAACGCATCCTTCCATATGCCCTTTGCCGGGTCAACTTTACTAAACTTTGTCCTCTTGGATCTGGTTCATCTACTTATTCGTTACAATTGGATCAGCAAGTAGTGTGGAAAATGCTTGCCGAACTTTGAGAATGAATCTTGCGGTAGGGACTTTGAAAAATGTCTTCACTATTGAAAACCGCACACGCGTACAAATTGCGCGAATAAAAAACTGCAGAAATGTCAATGAGAGCAACTGGTCAAAACAAACCGGTTTGTTTCTTTCTCTTAATAGTGCGGTACTGATGATCCAGCAAATACCTTTTCTGCAATATCTAGCAGTTCTAGACATTTTGGAATATATTACTGAACCATTTGAAATGTTTTAGTTTTGGTACCTTGTTTCGATAGATGCGGTATACAGCCTTGTCAGTATAAATATTTGCTCAATAATTTGAAGTTTATTTTTTCAAGCAGAGCATACTATTCCTGTTTGCAAGAAGCTGTGGTCTTTTAATAGCTTTCTTGTTGATTTGTTCAATTTCTTGGAAGCAAGGTGTTTGCCCTTAATCCAAACCTAAATATTCGATATGATCTGATCAGGTTAAGAAAATAAGATCCTTAATTATGCAGAAAGAAGATTAATTGTGTTTTACCGAATTGGGATAATTATTTAATTTTTATCAGGTAATTATAAATTGATTTAAAAAAAATCAGCGGGTTAATAGAGTATAACATGTGCTCCAAAATAAGTTTATAAGTTACAAATGTTGATTCGTTATATAATAATTTCGTTCGATCCTTCTTTTACTAAATAAGCTCCAGAATACAAAAACTCCCAATTCTGTAGTAGATAGTGAATCACAAAAAATGCTTTCCTAATGACGCAACTTTAAATATAAATTGAATCTCCTGTAGGTAGGCGTTCCACGAGAACCAATTCCGCAAAACAACTCGAATATTTCATCCCGGTCCTGGCATCCTATTAATTGTACATAAGTTCACATTTCGTCGTTTCCTTCCGAACCCGGCCCACATCGTACCCGGACAACCGCACAAGACCAACTCAGCACTGACGTTCATTATGGTCCCGAAATTTATTCCCACATATGTTATGTTGTGTGGTAGTACATCCATGCAGAAGAATTAGCTTTGTCGGCGGCACTGGAACCGACCGTTGCGGAGTTATGCCTTTTGCCTTGTCTGAGCGAAACGAGATATGTGTATTTTCCATGGCGGCCACAGGCAGCAAGTCGTACACCCAATTCGCCAAACAGTTTCCGTTCTAATCTTAGCAGAAGTTTTTAGATGATCTTTTTTTCATATCACTCGCGTTGCCACCGCCGCCGGGCAGACAGTTAAATAACCTACAGACAAAAAGTAAAAGAGGAAAAAAAATCAGGGTAAGGCTTTTAGTAAAAGAAGCATCGACCATAAATTTTACTACGATGTTCATTGCAAAACGTATACATTTATTTCTGTTTGGGATTTGTAGATATTTTGTTTTTTGTAGCATCCATCTCTTAGAGGGAGGTGGCAAATGCCCCATTCGGTTCCCTCACTTGCTTCACGCGGAACAAATATGTTGAGTCAAATGAAGCATAATCTTGGACGAAATATGTTTCGCCGAATCGCTCCAAGGCAAACTACACGAGTTATGATCATCGCGGTCAAATTTGTTGCGCGTCTAGAAGAAAATTGAAATTTTTCGAAATGCAATGTTATGTTTGTTTCAAAAGCGAATCAGAAGAAACTGAGCTAGTCTACCTAACAGTGCGTCTGAGCTTAAGTTTAATCGTTTCGTCAATAATATGATTCGAACGATGCTTATATATCCATAAGCAACCCTAATATTTTTTGGGTTCCCGAGATCCTTACTTTATCGTCATCCTTTCACCGATACCAATAAATTTTGCATGGTTTTTTTTCGGGCCATCTTCACCCACGACCGCGATATTTATCCAGTGATTTACTGTCGGATAATTTGTTCGGAATATTAGATTAATTACCCGATCGAGATGAATCGATGGAGTTTTTTCTTTCATTCAGCAACCTCCGGGAGTTAGGACCACCCGGCGCAAACGATAGAAAATCGCGGAAATACGAAACTGTGATAAATAAAAGATGAGCGATATGGGCGTAAAGCGAGTGCATGCCAAGCAGGACTCAGACAGACTTTACAAGACATTGAGTGCTGCTCCATCACCCGGCGGCCAACAGCAGTGGGATTTTAGCCCAAAACCAAGGGGGACAGATCGCCGGATAACCCGGTCATCAATCTTGGGAATTGGCGTAATAAAAATGCTCCCTCAAACCGCTACTAACCACAAGATTGGGCAACGTTCCACGCATGCATGCCATGTTGGGAAAACCCATTCCAGCTCGGGACAGTTCTATTGAGGTCAGAAAGAAAATGCAATCAACTCTTCCATTGGAGGCCGCCGAGAAAGTCATCAAAGAGGGAAGCGCAGTGCAGCTTCAATCACATCAATCATACATTCTCACGGGAAATTGACAAGTTGTGGTTCTTGTTTTTATATTTGGTTTCTTCCGTACATTTTTGGTGGATATGCACTTAATGGTGGATGCAGAAAGTGTTCCCCTGTCCCATTTGCGGAGGGGTCATAAAAGTTCTTGGTTCCGTTCAGCTTCGAAAAGATCAAAGGGTACCATCACGAATAAATTTAGTGAAATAAGGTAAGACTCGTGGGAGTGTAACAGACGTTTTAAAATCGTTTAAAGCATTCGTTATTTTTTATGGTTGTCAGTTCCAAATTGTAAACATAATATAAAATCTTTGAAAATGAAGGAATGTCCAAATGTCCATTCTGCCCTTTTTTATAAGATGTTAAATTACATACACTTAATTGAGGAACTGCAATTCACATAAAGAACACAATTTATTAGGGTAAAGGAAAAAAAAATCATCGCTACCCTAGTATTTCTGATGCCTCTTAAATTATTCATTTCCTTAACTTATTTCGCCTATTTAGATTTTTATTTCATTTTTTTAACTTCTTTCGCTTCTTGAATTTCTTTCACTTTATTGAGTTATTTCACTTATTTGTTAATTTACTTCACTCACTATTATCACTTCCTCAATTTTCGTTTGTCTCACTTCTCTCACGTGTATTTCTTTTCCTTATTTTTTTTTGTTACTATTTTCATTTCTGCTACGTATTCCCTCCTCTCGCTTTTGCTACCTGTTCCACATCTTGCAATTATTTCCCTTATTTGTACACTTCATTGTTTTTTTTCAGTTATTTGATTTTTACTTTTATTTCGTTCACTGGTTTAACGTATTCCAATTTTTCATTTATTTCTTTTTCTCCACAACCGTCGCTTATTTTGCTTGTTTTTCTTATTCCACTTCATTCACTATCACTTTCTTTTTGCTTCTCTCACTATTTCTACATTTTTGACTTTTTTGCACTTTTAATACTCTTAACAGGTTTATCATATTTTTCGAATTATAACGATTTATCTTTCTCATTTTTACATTTTTCCTATTTTCAAAATTTTTAACAATTTGTACCTTTTGTACATGTTTAACATTTTTTGCACCGTTTACATTTTTCACAATTTTGACATTTATTTCATTTATAACATTTTTAACACTTTTAACATTTTTAACATTTTTAACATTTTTAACATTTTTAACATTTTTAACATTTTTAACATTTTTAACATTTTTAACATTTTTAACATTTTTAACATTTTTAACATTTTTAACTTTTTTAACATTTTTAACATTTTTAACATATTTAACATTTTTAACATATTTAACATTTTTAACATTTTTAACATTTTTAACATTTTTAACATTTTTAACATTTTTAACATTTTTAACATTTTTAACATTTTTAACATTTTTAACATTTTTAACATTTTTAACATTTTTAACATTTTTAACATTTTTAACATTTTTAACATTTTTAACATTTTTAACATTTTTAACATTTTTAACATTTTTAACATTTTTAACATTTTTAACATTTTTAACATTTTTAACATTTTTAACATTTTTAACATTTTTAACATTTTTAACATTTTTAACATTTTTAACATTTTTAACATTTTTAACATTTTTAACATTTTTAACATTTTTAACATTTTTAACATTTTTAACATTTTTAACATTTTTAACATTTTTAACATTTTTAACATTTTTAACATTTTTAACATTTTTAACATTTTTAACATTTTTAACATTTTTAACATTTTTAACATTTTTAACATTTTTAACATTTTTAACATTTTTAACATTTTTAACATTTTTAACATTTTTAACATTTTTAACATTTTTAACATTTTTAACATTTTTAACATTTTTAACATTTTTAACATTTTTAACATTTTTAACATTTTTAACATTTTTAACATTTTTAACATTTTTAACATTTTTAACATTTTTAACATTTTTAACATTTTTAACATTTTTAACATTTTTAACATTTTTAACATTTTTAACATTTTTAACATTTTTAACATTTTTAACATTTTTAACATTTTTAACATTTTTAACATTTTTAACATTTTTAACATTTTTAACATTTTTAACATTTTTAACATTTTTAACATTTTTAACATTTTTAACATTTTTAACATTTTTAACATTTTTAACATTTTTAACATTTTTAACATTTTTAACATTTTTAACATTTTTAACATTTTTAACATTTTTAACATTTTTAACATTTTTAACATTTTTAACATTTTTAACATTTTTAACATTTTTAACATTTTTAACATTTTTAACATTTTTAACATTTTTAACATTTTTAACATTTTTAACATTTTTAACATTTTTAACATTTTTAACATTTTTAACATTTTTAACATTTTTAACATTTTTAACATTTTTAACATTTTTAACATTTTTAACATTTTTAACATTTTTAACATTTTTAACATTTTTAACATTTTTAACATTTTTAACATTTTTAACATTTTTAACATTTTTAACATTTTTAACATTTTTAACATTTTTAACATTTTTAACATTTTTAACATTTTTAACATTTTTAACATTTTTAACATTTTTAACATTTTTAACATTTTTAACATTTTTAACATTTTTAACATTTTTAACATTTTTAACATTTTTAACATTTTTAACATTTTTAACATTTTTAACATTTTTAACATTTTTAACATTTTTAACATTTTTAACATTTTTAACATTTTTAACATTTTTAACATTTTTAACATTTTTAACATTTTTAACATTTTTAACATTTTTAACATTTTTAACATTTTTAACATTTTTAACATTTTTAACATTTTTAACATTTTTAACATTTTTAACATTTTTAACATTTTTAACATTTTTAACATTTTTAACATTTTTAACATTTTTAACATTTTTAACATTTTTAACATTTTTAACATTTTTAACATTTTTAACATTTTTAACATTTTTAACATTTTTAACATTTTTAACATTTTTAACATTTTTAACATTTTTAACATTTTTAACATTTTTAACATTTTTAACATTTTTAACATTTTTAACATTTTTAACATTTTTAACATTTTTAACATTTTTAACATTTTTAACATTTTTAACATTTTTAACATTTTTAACATTTTTAACATTTTTAACATTTTTAACATTTTTAACATTTTTAACATTTTTAACATTTTTAACATTTTTAACATTTTTAACATTTTTAACATTTTTAACATTTTTAACATTTTTAACATTTTTAACATTTTTAACATTTTTAACATTTTTAACATTTTTAACATTTTTAACATTTTTAACATTTTTAACATTTTTAACATTTTTAACATTTTTAACATTTTTAACATTTTTAACATTTTTAACATTTTTAACATTTTTAACATTTTTAACATTTTTAACATTTTTAACATTTTTAACATTTTTAACATTTTTAACATTTTTAACATTTTTAACATTTTTAACATTTTTAACATTTTTAACATTTTTAACATTTTTAACATTTTTAACATTTTTAACATTTTTAACATTTTTAACATTTTTAACATTTTTAACATTTTTAACATTTTTAACATTTTTAACATTTTTAACATTTTTAACATTTTTAACATTTTTAACATTTTTAACATTTTTAACATTTTTAACATTTTTAACATTTTTAACATTTTTAACATTTTTAACATTTTTAACATTTTTAACATTTTTAACATTTTTAACATTTTTAACATTTTTAACATTTTTAACATTTTTAACATTTTTAACATTTTTAACATTTTTAACATTTTTAACATTTTTAACATTTTTAACATTTTTAACATTTTTAACATTTTTAACATTTTTAACATTTTTAACATTTTTAACATTTTTAACATTTTTAACATTTTTAACATTTTTAACATTTTTAACATTTTTAACATTTTTAACATTTTTAACATTTTTAACATTTTTAACATTTTTAACATTTTTAACATTTTTAACATTTTTAACATTTTTAACATTTTTAACATTTTTAACATTTTTAACATTTTTAACATTTTTAACATTTTTAACATTTTTAACATTTTTAACATTTTTAACATTTTTAACATTTTTAACATTTTTAACATTTTTAACATTTTTAACATTTTTAACATTTTTAACATTTTTAACATTTTTAACATTTTTAACATTTTTAACATTTTTAACATTTTTAACATTTTTAACATTTTTAACATTTTTAACATTTTTAACATTTTTAACATTTTTAACATTTTTAACATTTTTAACATTTTTAACATTTTTAACATTTTTAACATTTTTAACATTTTTAACATTTTTAACATTTTTAACATTTTTAACATTTTTAACATTTTTAACATTTTTAACATTTTTAACATTTTTAACATTTTTAACATTTTTAACATTTTTAACATTTTTAACATTTTTAACATTTTTAACATTTTTAACATTTTTAACATTTTTAACATTTTTAACATTTTTAACATTTTTAACATTTTTAACATTTTTAACATTTTTAACATTTTTAACATTTTTAACATTTTTAACATTTTTAACATTTTTAACATTTTTAACATTTTTAACATTTTTAACATTTTTAACATTTTTAACATTTTTAACATTTTTAACATTTTTAACATTTTTAACATTTTTAACATTTTTAACATTTTTAACATTTTTAACATTTTTAACATTTTTAACATTTTTAACATTTTTAACATTTTTAACATTTTTAACATTTTTAACATTTTTAACATTTTTAACATTTTTAACATTTTTAACATTTTTAACATTTTTAACATTTTTAACATTTTTAACATTTTTAACATTTTTAACATTTTTAACATTTTTAACATTTTTAACATTTTTAACATTTTTAACATTTTTAACATTTTTAACATTTTTAACATTTTTAACATTTTTAACATTTTTAACATTTTTAACATTTTTAACATTTTTAACATTTTTAACATTTTTAACATTTTTAACATTTTTAACATTTTTAACATTTTTAACATTTTTAACATTTTTAACATTTTTAACATTTTTAACATTTTTAACATTTTTAACATTTTTAACATTTTTAACATTTTTAACATTTTTAACATTTTTAACATTTTTAACATTTTTAACATTTTTAACATTTTTAACATTTTTAACATTTTTAACATTTTTAACATTTTTAACATTTTTAACATTTTTAACATTTTTAACATTTTTAACATTTTTAACATTTTTAACATTTTTAACATTTTTAACATTTTTAACATTTTTAACATTTTTAACATTTTTAACATTTTTAACATTTTTAACATTTTTAACATTTTTAACATTTTTAACATTTTTAACATTTTTAACATTTTTAACATTTTTAACATTTTTAACATTTTTAACATTTTTAACATTTTTAACATTTTTAACATTTTTAACATTTTTAACATTTTTAACATTTTTAACATTTTTAACATTTTTAACATTTTTAACATTTTTAACATTTTTAACATTTTTAACATTTTTAACATTTTTAACATTTTTAACATTTTTAACATTTTTAACATTTTTAACATTTTTAACATTTTTAACATTTTTAACATTTTTAACATTTTTAACATTTTTAACATTTTTAACATTTTTAACATTTTTAACATTTTTAACATTTTTAACATTTTTAACATTTTTAACATTTTTAACATTTTTAACATTTTTAACATTTTTAACATTTTTAACATTTTTAACATTTTTAACATTTTTAACATTTTTAACATTTTTAACATTTTTAACATTTTTAACATTTTTAACATTTTTAACATTTTTAACATTTTTAACATTTTTAACATTTTTAACATTTTTAACATTTTTAACATTTTTAACATTTTTAACATTTTTAACATTTTTAACATTTTTAACATTTTTAACATTTTTAACATTTTTAACATTTTTAACATTTTTAACATTTTTAACATTTTTAACATTTTTAACATTTTTAACATTTTTAACATTTTTAACATTTTTAACATTTTTAACATTTTTAACATTTTTAACATTTTTAACATTTTTAACATTTTTAACATTTTTAACATTTTTAACATTTTTAACATTTTTAACATTTTTAACATTTTTAACATTTTTAACATTTTTAACATTTTTAACATTTTTAACATTTTTAACATTTTTAACATTTTTAACATTTTTAACATTTTTAACATTTTTAACATTTTTAACATTTTTAACATTTTTAACATTTTTAACATTTTTAACATTTTTAACATTTTTAACATTTTTAACATTTTTAACATTTTTAACATTTTTAACATTTTTAACATTTTTAACATTTTTAACATTTTTAACATTTTTAACATTTTTAACATTTTTAACATTTTTAACATTTTTAACATTTTTAACATTTTTAACATTTTTAACATTTTTAACATTTTTAACATTTTTAACATTTTTAACATTTTTAACATTTTTAACATTTTTAACATTTTTAACATTTTTAACATTTTTAACATTTTTAACATTTTTAACATTTTTAACATTTTTAACATTTTTAACATTTTTAACATTTTTAACATTTTTAACATTTTTAACATTTTTAACATTTTTAACATTTTTAACATTTTTAACATTTTTAACATTTTTAACATTTTTAACATTTTTAACATTTTTAACATTTTTAACATTTTTAACATTTTTAACATTTTTAACATTTTTAACATTTTTAACATTTTTAACATTTTTAACATTTTTAACATTTTTAACATTTTTAACATTTTTAACATTTTTAACATTTTTAACATTTTTAACATTTTTAACATTTTTAACATTTTTAACATTTTTAACATTTTTAACATTTTTAACATTTTTAACATTTTTAACATTTTTAACATTTTTAACATTTTTAACATTTTTAACATTTTTAACATTTTTAACATTTTTAACATTTTTAACATTTTTAACATTTTTAACATTTTTAACATTTTTAACATTTTTAACATTTTTAACATTTTTAACATTTTTAACATTTTTAACATTTTTAACATTTTTAACATTTTTAACATTTTTAACATTTTTAACATTTTTAACATTTTTAACATTTTTAACATTTTTAACATTTTTAACATTTTTAACATTTTTAACATTTTTAACATTTTTAACATTTTTAACATTTTTAACATTTTTAACATTTTTAACATTTTTAACATTTTTAACATTTTTAACATTTTTAACATTTTTAACATTTTTAACATTTTTAACATTTTTAACATTTTTAACATTTTTAACATTTTTAACATTTTTAACATTTTTAACATTTTTAACATTTTTAACATTTTTAACATTTTTAACATTTTTAACATTTTTAACATTTTTAACATTTTTAACATTTTTAACATTTTTAACATTTTTAACATTTTTAACATTTTTAACATTTTTAACATTTTTAACATTTTTAACATTTTTAACATTTTTAACATTTTTAACATTTTTAACATTTTTAACATTTTTAACATTTTTAACATTTTTAACATTTTTAACATTTTTAACATTTTTAACATTTTTAACATTTTTAACATTTTTAACATTTTTAACATTTTTAACATTTTTAACATTTTTAACATTTTTAACATTTTTAACATTTTTAACATTTTTAACATTTTTAACATTTTTAACATTTTTAACATTTTTAACATTTTTAACATTTTTAACATTTTTAACATTTTTAACATTTTTAACATTTTTAACATTTTTAACATTTTTAACATTTTTAACATTTTTAACATTTTTAACATTTTTAACATTTTTAACATTTTTAACATTTTTAACATTTTTAACATTTTTAACATTTTTAACATTTTTAACATTTTTAACATTTTTAACATTTTTAACATTTTTAACATTTTTAACATTTTTAACATTTTTAACATTTTTAACATTTTTAACATTTTTAACATTTTTAACATTTTTAACATTTTTAACATTTTTAACATTTTTAACATTTTTAACATTTTTAACATTTTTAACATTTTTAACATTTTTAACATTTTTAACATTTTTAACATTTTTAACATTTTTAACATTTTTAACATTTTTAACATTTTTAACATTTTTAACATTTTTAACATTTTTAACATTTTTAACATTTTTAACATTTTTAACATTTTTAACATTTTTAACATTTTTAACATTTTTAACATTTTTAACATTTTTAACATTTTTAACATTTTTAACATTTTTAACATTTTTAACATTTTTAACATTTTTAACATTTTTAACATTTTTAACATTTTTAACATTTTTAACATTTTTAACATTTTTAACATTTTTAACATTTTTAACATTTTTAACATTTTTAACATTTTTAACATTTTTAACATTTTTAACATTTTTAACATTTTTAACATTTTTAACATTTTTAACATTTTTAACATTTTTAACATTTTTAACATTTTTAACATTTTTAACATTTTTAACATTTTTAACATTTTTAACATTTTTAACATTTTTAACATTTTTAACATTTTTAACATTTTTAACATTTTTAACATTTTTAACATTTTTAACATTTTTAACATTTTTAACATTTTTAACATTTTTAACATTTTTAACATTTTTAACATTTTTAACATTTTTAACATTTTTAACATTTTTAACATTTTTAACATTTTTAACATTTTTAACATTTTTAACATTTTTAACATTTTTAACATTTTTAACATTTTTAACATTTTTAACATTTTTAACATTTTTAACATTTTTAACATTTTTAACATTTTTAACATTTTTAACATTTTTAACATTTTTAACATTTTTAACATTTTTAACATTTTTAACATTTTTAACATTTTTAACATTTTTAACATTTTTAACATTTTTAACATTTTTAACATTTTTAACATTTTTAACATTTTTAACATTTTTAACATTTTTAACATTTTTAACATTTTTAACATTTTTAACATTTTTAACATTTTTAACATTTTTAACATTTTTAACATTTTTAACATTTTTAACATTTTTAACATTTTTAACATTTTTAACATTTTTAACATTTTTAACATTTTTAACATTTTTAACATTTTTAACATTTTTAACATTTTTAACATTTTTAACATTTTTAACATTTTTAACATTTTTAACATTTTTAACATTTTTAACATTTTTAACATTTTTAACATTTTTAACATTTTTAACATTTTTAACATTTTTAACATTTTTAACATTTTTAACATTTTTAACATTTTTAACATTTTTAACATTTTTAACATTTTTAACATTTTTAACATTTTTAACATTTTTAACATTTTTAACATTTTTAACATTTTTAACATTTTTAACATTTTTAACATTTTTAACATTTTTAACATTTTTAACATTTTTAACATTTTTAACATTTTTAACATTTTTAACATTTTTAACATTTTTAACATTTTTAACATTTTTAACATTTTTAACATTTTTAACATTTTTAACATTTTTAACATTTTTAACATTTTTAACATTTTTAACATTTTTAACATTTTTAACATTTTTAACATTTTTAACATTTTTAACATTTTTAACATTTTTAACATTTTTAACATTTTTAACATTTTTAACATTTTTAACATTTTTAACATTTTTAACATTTTTAACATTTTTAACATTTTTAACATTTTTAACATTTTTAACATTTTTAACATTTTTAACATTTTTAACATTTTTAACATTTTTAACATTTTTAACATTTTTAACATTTTTAACATTTTTAACATTTTTAACATTTTTAACATTTTTAACATTTTTAACATTTTTAACATTTTTAACATTTTTAACATTTTTAACATTTTTAACATTTTTAACATTTTTAACATTTTTAACATTTTTAACATTTTTAACATTTTTAACATTTTTAACATTTTTAACATTTTTAACATTTTTAACATTTTTAACATTTTTAACATTTTTAACATTTTTAACATTTTTAACATTTTTAACATTTTTAACATTTTTAACATTTTTAACATTTTTAACATTTTTAACATTTTTAACATTTTTAACATTTTTAACATTTTTAACATTTTTAACATTTTTAACATTTTTAACATTTTTAACATTTTTAACATTTTTAACATTTTTAACATTTTTAACATTTTTAACATTTTTAACATTTTTAACATTTTTAACATTTTTAACATTTTTAACATTTTTAACATTTTTAACATTTTTAACATTTTTAACATTTTTAACATTTTTAACATTTTTAACATTTTTAACATTTTTAACATTTTTAACATTTTTAACATTTTTAACATTTTTAACATTTTTAACATTTTTAACATTTTTAACATTTTTAACATTTTTAACATTTTTAACATTTTTAACATTTTTAACATTTTTAACATTTTTAACATTTTTAACATTTTTAACATTTTTAACATTTTTAACATTTTTAACATTTTTAACATTTTTAACATTTTTAACATTTTTAACATTTTTAACATTTTTAACATTTTTAACATTTTTAACATTTTTAACATTTTTAACATTTTTAACATTTTTAACATTTTTAACATTTTTAACATTTTTAACATTTTTAACATTTTTAACATTTTTAACATTTTTAACATTTTTAACATTTTTAACATTTTTAACATTTTTAACATTTTTAACATTTTTAACATTTTTAACATTTTTAACATTTTTAACATTTTTAACATTTTTAACATTTTTAACATTTTTAACATTTTTAACATTTTTAACATTTTTAACATTTTTAACATTTTTAACATTTTTAACATTTTTAACATTTTTAACATTTTTAACATTTTTAACATTTTTAACATTTTTAACATTTTTAACATTTTTAACATTTTTAACATTTTTAACATTTTTAACATTTTTAACATTTTTAACATTTTTAACATTTTTAACATTTTTAACATTTTTAACATTTTTAACATTTTTAACATTTTTAACATTTTTAACATTTTTAACATTTTTAACATTTTTAACATTTTTAACATTTTTAACATTTTTAACATTTTTAACATTTTTAACATTTTTAACATTTTTAACATTTTTAACATTTTTAACATTTTTAACATTTTTAACATTTTTAACATTTTTAACATTTTTAACATTTTTAACATTTTTAACATTTTTAACATTTTTAACATTTTTAACATTTTTAACATTTTTAACATTTTTAACATTTTTAACATTTTTAACATTTTTAACATTTTTAACATTTTTAACATTTTTAACATTTTTAACATTTTTAACATTTTTAACATTTTTAACATTTTTAACATTTTTAACATTTTTAACATTTTTAACATTTTTAACATTTTTAACATTTTTAACATTTTTAACATTTTTAACATTTTTAACATTTTTAACATTTTTAACATTTTTAACATTTTTAACATTTTTAACATTTTTAACATTTTTAACATTTTTAACATTTTTAACATTTTTAACATTTTTAACATTTTTAACATTTTTAACATTTTTAACATTTTTAACATTTTTAACATTTTTAACATTTTTAACATTTTTAACATTTTTAACATTTTTAACATTTTTAACATTTTTAACATTTTTAACATTTTTAACATTTTTAACATTTTTAACATTTTTAACATTTTTAACATTTTTAACATTTTTAACATTTTTAACATTTTTAACATTTTTAACATTTTTAACATTTTTAACATTTTTAACATTTTTAACATTTTTAACATTTTTAACATTTTTAACATTTTTAACATTTTTAACATTTTTAACATTTTTAACATTTTTAACATTTTTAACATTTTTAACATTTTTAACATTTTTAACATTTTTAACATTTTTAACATTTTTAACATTTTTAACATTTTTAACATTTTTAACATTTTTAACATTTTTAACATTTTTAACATTTTTAACATTTTTAACATTTTTAACATTTTTAACATTTTTAACATTTTTAACATTTTTAACATTTTTAACATTTTTAACATTTTTAACATTTTTAACATTTTTAACATTTTTAACATTTTTAACATTTTTAACATTTTTAACATTTTTAACATTTTTAACATTTTTAACATTTTTAACATTTTTAACATTTTTAACATTTTTAACATTTTTAACATTTTTAACATTTTTAACATTTTTAACATTTTTAACATTTTTAACATTTTTAACATTTTTAACATTTTTAACATTTTTAACATTTTTAACATTTTTAACATTTTTAACATTTTTAACATTTTTAACATTTTTAACATTTTTAACATATTTAACATATTTAACATATTTAACATATTTAACATATTTAACATTTTTAACATTTTTTACATTTTTTTACATTTTTTGCATTGTTTACATGTTTTACATTTTTGAATTTTCATATTTTTCCTTTTTTTTAATTTTTCTTACAATTCAACATTTTTTATATTTTTCATTTTTTAGGTATTTTAGGTTTTTTACATTTTTGCATTCTTTTTCATTTTTTAGATTTTAAACTTTGGATTTTGCGCTTTGGACTTTAGGCATTGACCTTGAACTTTGAATCTTAGGATTTGGACTTTTGGATTTTGGACTTGGGACTTTGGAATTTGGACCTCAAAAACTCATGCTTCCAATTTCCAATTTCCAATTTCCAATTTCCAATCTCCAATCTCTAATCTCCAATCTCCAATCTCCAATCTCCAATCTCCAATCTCCAATCTCCAATCTCCAATCTCCAATCTCCAATCTCCAATTTCCAATCTCCAATCTCCAATCTCCAATCTCCAATCTCCAATCTCCAATCTCCAATCTCCAATCTCCAATCTCCAATCTCCAATCTCCAATCTCCAATCTCCAATCTCCAATCTCCAATCTCCAATCTCCAATCTCCAATCTGCAATCTCCAATATCCAATCTTCAATCTCCAATCTACAATCTCCAATTTCCAATTTCCAATTTCCAATTTCCAATTTCCAATTTCCAATTTCCAATTTCCAATTTCCAATTTCCAATTTCCAATTTCCAATTTCCAATTTCCAATTTCCGATTTCCGATTTCCGATTTCTAATTTCCAATTTCCAGTTTCCAGTTTCCAATTTCCAATTTCCAGTTTCCAGTTTCCAGTTTCCAATTTCCAATTGCCAATTTCCAATTGTCAATTTCCAATTTACAATTTACGATTTTCTTTTTCCATTTTCCAATTTACTATTTCCTTTTTCCATTTCCAATTTTCAATTTTCAATATCCGTGATGACCTCTGATGTAGGAAAAAGTCGTCTCCAATTCGCGCTGCTTGCTTCCAGCCTCGCATCCTGTTTATTTCATAACTTTGAATTTTATTCATAAACTGTTTCTAAACTGCCTAAGTGTAAGTTTTAGAATTTTGGTATTAATAAAATGAACGAAATTATTTAAATGGATAAACATAGAAAAAATAACTATGGAATAAGCTATAATTATTATAATATAAGAATCAATAAAAAACGATAAAATAATTGTAATGAATGAAATTGATAAAATGAGCTAATCGAATAAAAAAATAAATAAAATGAAATCAATAAATAAAACGAATACAACGAGTAAACAGCATGAAATGAATAAAATACAAAAATGCTTAATATCGATTAAAGGAAGGACTAACATTAATAAAATGAAGCGAATTAAATAAAATGAATGAAACAAAATAAAAAACTAAAATAAAATATCGTGTTTTAACCTACACATTGCTTGGTTTCGACGTAAATCAAAGTTCTTCCTTTTTTCAAGGTTTTTAAGAAAATGTGCAACGATAAATACACAGACAAAGAATGACTGGAGTACGGCGAAAGGGGCGGACATAGCGTAGTTGGTAAATCAATTGCCTTGCACCCAGCTCACGAGGGTTAGATTCCCAACCTCTCACATAGGGTTAGAGATTGTTTAAAGGGATTTCGTCAACCCCACAAAGAAGAGGCAAATGGCTTTTAGTTTGAAACCTCTACAATAAATATTGAAAAAGGCACGGAGAAAATTCACTTTTTGCTGAACACAATGAAAAGAGATATATCCTCGAGCCGGAAACGAACCGGCGAACTCCCAGTCTCTAGTTGTGTGGGTTAACTGTGATGACGTCATCACAAATTCCTAACACTTTCTTGATCACCGCTACAAACCCAATACTAAAAAATTGGACTCATCGACCCCAATGTCTCCTAAAAGAGATCGTCACCACCCGTGTGTGAATTTTCCTAGTAGTGCCATTGTCCCTTTCTCATTTTTACAATCTATGATTTCATATCAGCAAAATTGTTCCAAAAACATTCAGTAGAATGTAGAATTATATGTACAAAA